>NW_017305180.1:6565666-6570142 GCF_001594115.1 Trachymyrmex septentrionalis
AAAAATTTCATTATTAATTTAAGTAACATATAAAGGAAGATTGTGATTACGAGATAACTGAAAAGTAATGAATGGTTTCAATAAAAACTAAGTTACAGTAGTTTCAAATATAACGAATATGTGCGTTAAATTTTATGCAAATCCACATAAAAATTTATGGAAAGTACATTAAATTATATAAAATTTTATAAAAAGTTATTACATTAAAGTTAGTACATTAAATATCATTAAATTTTATGAAAAGTACATTAATTGCACGTACATATACACAAATATATTTTTCAGTTATAAATACATTAAATGTAATGTAATGTCATGAAATTAAATTCACCTTATATAACTTAAAAATATATTAAGTTTCATGATATTTATAACAGTGAATGATAATAATAAGAATTAAATATAAATTAATTGGCCTGTTGTATCCAACCATTTTGAATAATAAGAACATTATTCTCATCGATTTCGCGAGTTGGCTAGCTAAATGAGAGAAGCGTGAGTACAATAAGAAATCGAGAGAGCTTAAAATCTCGTCTGGAAGGCTCTGCTTGGTATTTAACACCATCAAAGGTCACGAGGCCGAATGTATCTTGGTAGCAGTTTGCACACGTTCCGCGTCTAAGAGACATACATAAGTATCGGCTTTGTGAAGACGGTGGAATTACGCTGCAAAATGCGAAACGTTGAGTTCAAGAACATTGAAATGACGCTTCTTCACGTGTACGTCCTATTGCTAAATAATCGCGCATAGACCGTCACGCCTAAGGGAAGCTATGCCGATTTACACGGCTGTTGGCCTTTCCGCAGATTGCTATGGTTGTCGGGACGATGTTATATACATCGGATTTTCACGGTAGTAAAAGCGGCGACTGTAAAAGGCAGTGGTTGTAAGCTCATACACGACATGGATCTCAAGAGACGCGCGGTTAAAGCCAAGATATCAGTCAGTAAATACGCTTCTTATGAATCCCATTCTTCCGGAAATCCTCACGGAAAGATTGAATCAAGATTATTGTTAAGTAACGCCGTAAATATTAAACCGTTTATTTTATTTTAATTAGTAGTATAAATTTTATTTATAAGCTACTTTATTATTAACAATTTTTATAATATTTGTATTAATATTAATAGAAATTGTAAAAGGAAAAGCAAATATTTTATCGTTTAAATATTATAATTTTCTCTTTTTTTTATTTTTTTCTTATGTTTTTAAAAAAAATTAATGCGAACTTTCTCTTTTTAAGAAAATTATTTTTTAGGCAATATTATAAATACTTAACAATTTAATATATTAATTTGAAAATAATCGCGTAATACGAGTAAGCGTCGGAAATCAGTGCTGAAATTCTGTATATTATTTTAAACTATTGATTTAAATTAATTAATTTAATTACTTAACAGAATTGAAGATTAAATTAATTTTTTATTGATCTGTTAATATAATTTATTATTATAATATATTCAACTAATTATAATAATAGAGATAATTATTTCCATATGCGATATGTTACAGAATTTTGAAGATGTAACTGGAATATGAAATTCCAACTGTTTGTGTTACAAGGAAAACTTTTGCGTAATTAATTCTCAAGTTAATTAAACAAGATTTCGTAGAAAGCGATGAGATTACTTCTCAGAAAAATTTCTTTTGCGTTATGAAAGAAATTTGAAAATATGTATTTAAGGAAATAAAATAAGCTTCATGTATATCATAATAGAAACTAAAGACGTTGAAACTAAAGTTTAACGCAATTTCCAATGTACTTAATGTACTATCTTAAAAAAGTTTTTCTCTTCGTTCTCTTGCAAAATTAATCCTGCCCATGTAATGTTATTTAAAGTTGTAGAATTGACTGAATAAAATGGAAATCAACGCGATTGATAAAAAAGTATCTAAAAATTTAGCTAGATATAAATTTGAAAATAATATTGTTGGCCCATTAAAAAAATAATTAGGAATCTCAAACATAATGAGCAATGCTTAAAAAAATTTTGACATTCTAACATCCAATTTAAGCGTCCTACATAATTATTTTATCTAACAAAATTATTTTAGATATTTTTTTTAATACACTTTCTGTGCAATTATGCTAAACGTATAAAATTATGTTGGAATTTAGAATATATCCTTGAATTTCGTATCGTTATAATTATAATCACCAAAGAAAATCTTGAAAATTTTAATAACACAAGCCATATTTATTGTTACATTGCCATGAAGCATTGTACGCACATCGATCGGATTTTTATAGTAGTAAATACGTAGCCACGGTCGGACACACAGGTCGAACATAGGATCCAAATGTATCAGTAATATAGCGCACTTTCAAGGAGTAACGTTAGAGCCGCGTCGCATTCACGCGCGTGGCTGAACGTACAAAACGAATTTATGGCAGACCATAAATAAGGACCAACGGATATGAGACACTCTCATTCGATACTTGAGAATTTTGTCGATCGATGGCACACGGTGTTTCAATGGCGTCTTGTATCCCGAAACACGTTCTCAAGAAAGAAACTCTATACTCAGCTGTCAAATGAAGATGGTGCGCTCGTATAAGATGATGTGCACTTATAGACTTTGTTAAAGTTTTAGACCGGTGAGATTCTTTGTACCTGTAATTTCGCATAAAATTTTCCTCAGCCAGCAACCCAACATGATCTGTTAGAAACAAAAGTTAACGAAAGATAATTTGCATTTTAATTACAATTTTAATTATAATTTACAAAAATATTTGTAAGTATAGAGAGTATTCTCCAGAATAACCTCTAGAAGAAAGCAATGCAAATTATTCCTCATTTTTAATGTAATTTCGTACATTTATATTAGAAAATTGTGTAAAATATATTACAAAGATTTTATACCATAAAAGTAAGATAATAAATATTAAATACAATTACATTATACGCTAACAGAAAGAATAGAGCTGCACTTTCTATTTTACATTTTTCATCTAATTGTAAGTTCCTTGTCGCTCATAAAAAAATGTATATATTTGTTTCTTTATAAAGATATCATTCGTTGACGCGCCAAGTCCATAAATATTTTGCCGTACATATATCAACTAATCAAAATTTATTACGAGATATATAAATAATAGATTTATAGAGAAATTATGTTTGTCTATTGACATGCAAAGTTATCCGCAAAGTTTTTATGTATGTTGACCTCGAGGAGCACAGTTTAAATATAGAACAGTCTTCTTTCTTTTTAAAATTGCTGTTCTAGCTGCCGGCGCGATAGAGACTTAAGTAAAATAAATTGCTCTTACCTTCACGATAACTTTGGCGAGAATCATTATCGATTATGATAATACGCCGGATAATAAGAATAAGGATAAAGACGATCGGATGATAGATGCAACGATCTGATAATAAGTAGTAGAATTAATTTGGGGACGAAGGATGTGATTATCCATTTGTATTCCGTTCCATCTGTCGTTAATATATAACTAATATTATCGTATTTCCGCGATATGTATGAAATCTGCTTCTTAATAATAGTTTATTTATCGAGACAAATGCAGTAATTCCCAAAATTGATAGTCTATCGAGTATTAATAGTTTAAATCCTGTAATTGATGAATATATATTTCTGGCAGAAGTTCATCAAAATACCGTACGTATTACACATGGAATGGAATAATTAAATAGCGTGATTATCGTAATAGCGTAATCATGTCAGTAATGATTCATTAATTATTCGATTACTTGACTATTATGGCAAATTTGGATGTTAGCGGTGTAAATAACATTCGGGCGAATTATCAATGAAATGACTACTTCAAAGAGGCAACAGATGATATTAAACATCTTTACGCTCTCATTCATACGTAAAGTCAAAACACGAAAATTATTCGACAAATCGAGTCTGATACGTCAATCTCACGCGGACAAGCGTGTGAACATATAAAGGAAATTGAATAAATGTGCACGGAAAGAACGGTTTTGCTGAAATATTTATTTATATAGATACAAAAATTTATTTATATAGATACAGATTTGAAAATAATTTTGTTTAGACCATCAAAATAATTATGTAGATCACTCAAACTAATTGTTAGAATGTTGAAACTTTTAGTATTATTGTCGTTAATGCTTAAGTGTTCTACATAATTATTTTGATGGTCCAACAAAATTATTTTCAGATCTTTATTTAGTTAAATACTTCAGAAAAATTATTCTTCTACGTGTCATTAAATTGCGTAAATCACGCGCTACTAAAACATTCTCTTCGGATCTTGTAAAGACGGTATTTTCTTAATAATTTGGTTTATTGGGTATTCGCGTGTATTCAAAGCAATCGTCGATACATTCATCTTTCTTACGTAGCAACTTGTTAAGCTTAGAAATATATTCCATTATAAAAATGATGATAGTAACGCTTGGAATTGGTGGGACACCATATGTGCAATATCAGTTCAATTTGCGATACGCTCGTCGCTCGATACGATATCGGTGTAACCAGTGTCAAAT
>NW_017305180.1:6570242-6583106 GCF_001594115.1 Trachymyrmex septentrionalis
TATCGATTTCTCTCTTCACAGAAAGTGCCGAGGTAGAGTTTAGTCGGATTTTGCATTAGGTACATTCGCAAATCCTTTTATTCCACAAAATCAGAAGAATATGATTTGTACCACTATTCCACTCGTTCAACGTTTCGTACATGAATAATTTGATCCTGCCATAAAACTCTTTGTCTGCTTGAAAATTCATGTAAATCACACGGAACACAGCTTATACAGCTTCGAAAGAGAGAGAGAGAGAGAGAGAGAGAGAAGAAACTAAAAGAGAGGCAAATAAAAAGTTTTCGCGTGCCATCCATTTTTTCTATCGAAATCAACTTTCTCAAGTTCCACCAAGATATGAAGACAATGTTATTGAGATAAATGAAAATGTATTACAAAGACAAATAATTTGAACGGCGGTAATTAAATTTGACTCTCTTTGCTAAATGATGAAATGTAACAAAAAAAGAGAAAAAAGAAAAAAAGGAAGGACTTAATAGTAGGATAGGTTCAGGTCTAGCAATAAGGTCATTCCGCTTCGGTTCATACTGATTGCTCCTCTATTCATTCCGATATTAACTGCTGAACCCATTTCTATTTTTCTCCCTCGCCGCGTTCACGCCCTCGTTCGCATCCCCCCCCCCTCCGATTCTCGTAACCTTTCATTCTTTTCTTTTCACCCCCCGTCTATCCGCACTTCCGTTGACATACTGTCTATTCAAATTCATCTTTCACGCGGCACGTTTCCGCCGAACATCGACGTGAGAGTGCGCGGCGCAATTTAAGGAATCAATTAAAGTCATTCTAGCCTAGCGGCCTCGGGACAATATATCCCGTTCTCTATTCGCCAGCGTGAGATAAATAAGCGGGTTATCTGATAACAAACAAGCGCATATATATCTCTTCACGGAGTGCAATTGCTTTTCAATCGAAAATGTGACGCCTTGTAAAAAGATTATGAGCGAATTAAGCTGTGAATTAAGGCGCTGCCTAAAATTTAATTAATGGAAATCATTTTACTTTATGTTATGTAAATAAATACAGATAAATTTAGGATAATACATTTGTTGTACAAAAATTACATAACATTATTTAAAATTTAAAATAATATTATTTTAATTTATAATTTCATTGTTTTGAATTTATAGTTATTTCAATTTATAACTTTATTTTAATAACATTATTTACTGTAACTTTATGCATTGTTTATAGTACTAATTACACATCCTATATAATTCGAATAAAATACTGTGAACATTCATATTGCATGTCTGTCTCCTATTAACTCAGGTAAGGATGAATAAAAAAGAAAATATAAAAACTCAATAACAAATTCAAAGCGAACAACCCATCTTTATTGAGTTTTCTAGAGATAAGCCAGCGCGATAAAAAGAACACGGTAGGAGAATTTCTGTTTGGTTACGCCGTCAAACGAGAAAGAGCTTACTTATTACAGAATATCTTTTAACTCAGCCATTAAAACCTGACTGTCAAGAAGAACATCTTGAGAAATTTTGAGGGTCCTTTAGCGTACAATCCCGTGAAAAAAACATAAAAAAGAAAACAGATCTGTGAGAGTCGCTTTCTAATACTTTGCTCATCCAACATGTTCCTTTGAATCTTTTGCCTTATTTGTGGCATCTCTGGTTAGCGTTAGACCTCAACTACGTATTTAACTAAAATTTACCTCGGCTAAGATTCATTGAATTTGTAAATCTAATAACTAGTTTTATAAAAAAATATATGTGCAATTTTAAAGTAATTTTGAAAAGTTACTTATTATTTATTTTTGAATGAAAAGTTATGTTATTTTTTTTTTTTTGCTAAGATCAACTCTAAATTATAAAATTATTTTCAATAGTAAAGTATGAGGTTATATTAACTATATTTTATATATAATATCTGAAAAATAACGAAGATATGTAAAGGTATATTGTCTCTTTTGTAGTAAAAAGTAGTTACAAAGATAATAAATATTATTTGACTTTTATTGTTTAGACAAATTCAAATGTTACAACCATTCTAAGATCAATTGATTATGTGTCAACTTTAGGCAGTGAGACTCATGAGTACAGATTTTAAGTGGTAAATAAGGCAAGATGTATAATTTTTTCTGTAATAAAAACTTTTCTTCATAGAAATGCAATAAATAAAATATAGCATAAATGCGATCGAACTTATATAGAAATCAATCATATGTATAAATTGATTTATAAAGATTTATCTAAAAATTATGGAGATCAATCTATTATTCAAATATACGACGATTTTATAATTATTTTAATCTCGTTAAAGGCATTATTTTTTTATATCACATATTGATTATAATAAAGAACCTTATGAAGATTTTTTTAAGAGATTAAAAAATTTTTTTACTTATACACACATTGTTATAATTATATCATATAATAATCTTTGTATTTTTTTGTACATCTATAATACATTTTACAAGCAAACAAAAAATTTAAAGAATTATATGTACGAGTATAATCTAGAGAAAAAGAACATGTTTTAATTTTAAAAATGTATTTATAATCTGATCATGCGATAAAACAAACTAATATCGATGATTATCCGATTACCGAAATCACCGAAATTCAATAGAGTATCCATTTCCAAACTAATGTGAAAGTTTGTTTTGTCATGCATTATAAGTCGATATATCACATAGCCATTTAATTAAAATAATTCGGACAGATACATAATGGTGATTAATAGTTATCTTTATGGGAAAGAGAGAGAGGGAACTTTGCGAGTCGACACGTTCCACAAAAATAACCGGAAATCTATTAAAATAAAGCTCTTACTTTATCATTTAAAAATATTCCATATCATTTGCTCTAATTTCAGGTGAATTGTAGATGAGATGAATGAATGGCAATTTATCAACAATATAAATATTCTAAAATTGGGCTTCTCTAAATGTTTGAAATTAATTTTTCTCACAAACTTATTAGCCGCAATTAGTCAAAAGTAAAGAATAAGAATTTCTTTCTATTTCTTTTATTTAATTGCAAAACACTTAAAACGTTCCGTTTTATTTCAGTTACAATAAAGTAGTACAATAGGTACTATTCGAATATTTTTCGAACTTGTTACAATTACAAGATTAATATGGCTGTCGATATCTTTCGAAATATATAGGTCGCAATATATTTGCTGAATTGGATATTATCCTAACATTTGTGATGGGTTTAAAGATCCATTAGTATAATGAAGTTGAAATTGCTCGCAGAATGGTAGCACAGCATTCACCATGGGTATAGCTATATAAATTCGTTGATTAACAAAGATCATTAATTATCAGAATTTAATTACTTGTTTCGAAAGTTCTCCATAGCTTTTACAGCCTAACCAAGCAGTTTCATGGTTTCGACAGAAATGCATCGTAATGCATTAAAACGAAATCAGTGGATCGTGCTTTGAAATTTCACTAACAGAATTATTAGCAATTGTTGAAAACATTATTGTGACCCTCCAAAAAATCGCATTAAATTGCGAAAATTTTACAATACGATGTTTCTAAATATAAATTTTTACAATAATGTTTCGGATTTGTTGCTCTCGTATAATACCGATTTATTATTGAGTGTGGATATGTTAGTATGAGAGGGAAAAATAACTTTTTTTATACATGTATAATAACAAAATTATAAATTAGATAAATATTCTTTATAATTTGGAGATCGGTATATAATTTTCTGTAAATTGGGAGACTGTTCTTAAATTGAGAGATATTATATGTAAAAATATTTTACCGATATTCTCATGCGCGAAGTATAATATTTATTTTGATTGGGAGGAACAAGTCTGAGCTCAAAGTTGGATTTAGTAAGCGTTAAGTGGAGCAATTGGTGACTCGGTAAGCGAGTCCAACGTGGTAACTCCACTTCGTGTATCAGAACTGCTACGGCTCGACCGAGTGCCCTCCGGATCTCCAGTAGTACAGCTCGGCCATCGATCGGACGTTCCAGCACTTGTGTATCCACTATTTTCGTGCTTTCGATAGGCGATCGAGAGGCCTTCCTATCGTGTCTCCGATGGAGTCTTGCGCTAGGCACTTGAATATTTTATTATAAACGTAACGACGGCGGCTCAATAATATTTGTTTGCTCAACGAATGTTGCTAACCAACAATTCTTTCTTTGTATCATTATTAAGTTATTCTAATTTGTAATACGTTTGAGCATACGCTTGTATATGACAGGAGCCACACTTTATCGTACGATTAGATTACGTATATTTACCTGATCGATATTATCCAGTATAATCTGCTTGGTATAACGATGGCACGACGACATTTCGTTTTATGAGATAAATTTTTCGTTGTTTTAATGAGGGTCTTTTCAAATTAAATGAAAAATCCAACGTAATAATTAATTAAAACAATTTGTATTATGTAGGAAAACGAACTACTAATTAAGATTATTAAATATATAATGTACCGATATTTGAGATAAATGTAAGTAAACACATGTATATTTAAAATTTTTATTTGGATTTAATTTTATGTTAAATTGGATTCTGCATATATTAAATTAGATTTGCTTGTAAATATAAAAATTGTACTACCTTACTGATATTGTTAACTATAAATCCTTTCTATTTAAGAAATATTGACTCATTATCTTTTTATGTTTTTAATTAAATACTAATCAGTTAAAAATAAAAACTTGACTTGATTAAAACCGAAAGTATAAGACAAATGAAAACAACTAAACAAATAGAAATCACTTTTATACGCGTGCTTACGTTTTCAGGATAGAGCATGTGGCTGCAGAACGTTTACGCAGAGATCCGATTGATCGAGCTAAATTACGGAAACCGAGTTACGCAACTACAGCGAAGAGCATCCGTCGGTTTCCAGTCCATGTAATGATCTCACTTTGAATTTGCGGTTTACAGTTACATTTTACCGAGTCGTAGTGCCCGCAATACATCAGTTGCATCTCCGGAAAATATCGGGATTTAGCTGACATCGCGTGGACTAAAGATTCTCCATTTGTTTCATGAATATCATTCACAATTCGAATAATATATGAATTCAAAGAAAAGTTAATTCTTAGTTTGTATATGTGTAAATATATAGAGTAAAATAATTATTTTATATCTGTAAATATATATTATTAATTCACAATACTTTTTTCCATTATTTCAATCAATCAATTGCATTTTCACATATTTATTATCTTTTATTTTATACGGCCGAGTTTCAAATTGTATAATTCTGTTTTATATAATTTTATATAATTAAATTTCATTATAATTTCACTTCAAATGCCTCAATATATTTTCGACACGTTTCGATATCGTTTTGTATTGAAAATGAGAGAAATTTGTTAATATTTACTGACGCATAGGTATATCATTGTCGGATTCAGAATAATATCTGCTGCAATTTAAAAGTTTAAAGTTCGCAAATTTGATTCAAACGTGGAAGAGTTTGTGATTGAAAGGAAACATGACAAATTCGATATTGCGTGCGCATATTGATAAATATATCTCCTACATCTTTGTATATACAGTTCTCTTCGGAGTCTTCAGTTTGCTATGCCATTTCAAGTCTATGTCATTTTATGGCTTTTTCGCGGTTCGCAAATTCTCTGTGAAATTTTTCGGCTTCTACATCACTTCAGACTATCTACTTTTTTACGTTAATCAAATAATTTGTAGAAATTGCGATATTTTTCAAGAGGAAACATACAAAAAGAAACGTTTCTAAATTTACTCGCGAATCAAACTTTTATCAACCATTCTTTTTACATCATAGTCTCTCTTTTTATATCTCTCTTCGTACATATTCTTTTAATTTTCCATACATATATACCTACTATATCATTATTATTTTTTAATAATATAATATTTGTCTTCTTTTGTGAATATACTTTTTGATTCATATTTTTACTCGTTCGTATAGATATATTCCTGCACAATTGATTAATAAAAATGACGAGTTTTTTTCTTCTATAGAGCAACATTTAATTAATTTTTTTGTTTTTTCATTATATGTGATCTCAGCGACTTCCCATTTATCACTTTATATATTTCATTTCAATTTAAAATACAATTTGTGCATCCACAACATATGACATTTTATCATTGCGGTAGATTTCTATATTTTAGTCACGTGACTTTCTAACGCAGTAATATTTAACACTTTTGAGTGCCAACGTGTTGTCCGAAGTTTCAACAGTCCGAAGAATTATCGTTGCCATTTCTAAGCGTTTATCCGCTTGAAAACAGCGAACGGACGCACGATTGGTCTAATTTATGGGTGGCAATGTGGCAACACATGGATTTCAAAGGGCGTTCGTTTAACGCAGACTAACTGCCCAGCCACGTAACATAGGATTTCGGTTTCGTATTGAAATGAAATGCACAAGAGCACAGTAACATCCTTTCGCGTCGCTTGCAGGTGCGTTAAAATTGGCGGGTTTGCGACGACGATCAAATGAATTTCGGATAATCGTTCACAGACAGCGTGAGGAAATTCAGTCGTATTCTAGCAGATCATAAATCTTGTTCGATTCTTCGTGACTTCGATTCTCTTAATTACTTCGTCAGTTCGATTACTTACTTTCCCGTTTATTATTTCATGGCGACCCAAGCTTCATTATTTTTAATGATATCCTTTTCCTCTTCTTTATCCTCCTATTTATCATCATCTCAAAACTCGTACGAACGGAAAATACGAAGTAGGTGCTATCCTTACACTCGCAATGAAAAGCGAGAGCATATAATCGTCTACTATATATACAAGTACTACAACGAAAGATCGCGAAAATGGGACTCTCACTACATTATATTCGAACACGATGTACGCTAAAATCGCCGCGAATGAGTTGTCATGGCGACGCTCTCATTTTAGACTTATACTACTGTTCATTGTACACGCGACCCCAGCGTTTATTATATTTATCCGTTGCGCGATCAGAAGGATTTTCCGATATTCCAATATCCTATCGGGATAATGAATTATTTATGAGATCAGATAATTGCTCGTATCTATTCATTACGATTTATTTATCTAACGGAAAATGTGTAGGAAATGGGAAGATTAAAATTATTGCTTGCTTTGTCAGAGACTTAACGACACTCTCTCTCTCTCTCTCTCTCTCTCTCTCTCTCTCTCTCTCTCTCTCTTTAATTTTGTCTGTGGAAATGAACATAACCCATTGAAATCACCCAACGAAGTAACACTATGTGGTAGAGTAAAGCATAATAACTATTTCAGTTTAATACCAATCCATCTGGATCGACGTGTGGTTGGATATTTACATCAATACTCGACTAGTATCGATGATGTACACTAGTATCGTGGAGACGAGGAGCATCGGCGGCGCACAGCCGGAAATTAATGATCCGCGCGGTAATTCCTTTAGTACTTCCATAATGAATCCTTTTGTCATATACCGGTAATAGATTCTTGCCAAGTATTCGATGAACGAATAATCCTTCCTACTTTAATCGCCCACACGCTCGCGATAAACCATAAATTTTACATCGGCGAAATAAATCGCAGTAGATAGAAATGTCGCCGTGTGTGATTGCTGGCCATCGAGAAACGTAATCTTTGCGAAGCCATTAACGGTAGAGAATTGTGTATAAATAATTGTGCGATACAATCTACCTTTAAACGTCACACTACAGCAATAACACACTGTGATATGGCATATCTCATTCAATTGCTTATAACTTTTACACAATAATACAATCGTGAACAAATGTTTTTTGAATTACAACGCTAGACATTAATTTAAGAAACATAACGATACCAAGCAAATGTATTTTTCGTAATAAAAAAGATATAAGCAATGAAAAAAGCATTGGAAAAGCGTTGAAAAGAAAAGCTGAATGTGCCGTACCGAAAAAGCGTTTAAGAGTTAAATGTGAATGACGCAGCGATAACTGTCTATCAATATAAAAATCTGTATTGAGTTTTATGTAACGGATATTAGATATTGTAAAATTCAATAGGGTACATCGATTGCATTTCAAATAAATAAATTTAAGAGATATTATTTTTTGAAAATTTAAATGTCGTCATTTAGCAACTGGTTTTTTGGTCTCATTTATTTCGTGTGGAAAGGGGAAGAAAGACTCGTTTATTTCATACAATTTGTGTATCAATATTGAGACTTTTTTTTATCTCGCTTCTATTTATCTTAGAATTTGTGATTATACAGGCATCTTGACAAAAAGGGAGAAAAATGATGAAAAATAACTTGTCACCGAGAAAATTCATAAGGCCGACGACAAGTTCGTCTTAAGAAACAAGACTCATTCTGCTAATCCGATAAGGAAAGAGACCAACATCGAATAAATTGTTGTATGAACCATTAATTCCCAGCCACGGTTCCGAACTTTTTGATTAATACCCAGATTGTTGTCTGGGGAACCAATTATAACGTTCGCAGGAGTTTGTAAGGAAAATGTAGCACTACTTGCTGTAGTAAAAAAAAAAGAAGCGCAATGCGCGTTTCAGAATTATAATTCTAGATGTTCGTAAGGTAACTCTCAACGGAATTTTATAAGGTGTAGATAAACGTTAGAGCGTAATCTGATTTCACAGTTCTCTATTGTCTTAGCTGCAAGCGCGAGCTTATGAAAGCTCTCGGTACGCAACCAGTCACGAGCCAATTAACCATGTTAAAGACAGTTTATGCAAAAGGCCATCCCCCTTTTCACGAAACATAGTCGAATTAAATGGTATTTCCTTTATTCACGTTCCTTGTCTCACATAAATTTAAATAACTATCAGCTTTCTCTGCTGTTTTCGAAAATGAGCAATTCAACAAACAAAGCAAAGAAATAATATTCAGAGGACAAATATTGCTTTTTAGGTAAGTAAGCGAATGAATTGCACAACCGTTTATTATTGTCGTGACATTAAACAGATCACAATAGCAAACAACATGCATTACTAAATATATTAGCTCTTTAGAAGCTTTAGGAATAAAATGAACGACTGGTTAGACTTTTTTTCGTCTTCCAGCTGTTTTCCGGTGATCTATCTTTGGTCGTATTCTCAAGCGTTCGAACAACTTTTTCTCCAAAACACTTATCGGGTTTTACCAAGACAGAAAAGCACGAAAGCAAGAAAAACGGGAGCAAGTGAAAAATTTCTATGAAGACATTCTTCTCGGTTCACCAGACGCACGATTCGAATTTTCATCTGAAATCGTTCGGAATATTCGACATCTGCTTGCGATTATATAATCCTCCTAGCCGACTCTCTATTTTTCCTCTTGAAACTTGTCATTTAAAAAAACACAATTTTTTTTAGTAAAAATAATCCTAATAATACATCATTTTGTTTTTTATATCGCATCGTTATATCAAAATCACTGACATTTTTCATCCCGTACTTTTCCATAGCGCGGTAGTGAAAAACTATGTAAAGGCAAACGATATTCATTGATAACCCTAGCTGCGATACGCTTCTACGGTAGCGAATGGAATTATCGACCGACATAAGTGCCGGCGCTGAAAGGCTATTACACGATGATACGTTCCAAGAAGGAGGTCACCGAATCAACAAATTAAGTCGTAACAAAGAACGTTGTAATGAAATGTTTCATATTTAATAAAAATAATATAACTGCAAACAATGAAACACATAGAACACATGAGATACGTAACGATATTTAATTGCTCGTATCTACCGCTTGCGAGGAGATTTTTTTTTAACACTATTATATAAACGATAAGAAGATTAAGGAGTTAAATTTCTACGGTTAAATCAATTTTGGACAAAAAATATTCGACGACACGTAAAAAATCGTTTTAGCGTCTACAGAGATTATTTTGCAATGCAGTTGGATCTTGCATTTTATTACAAATCCATAGTATCTACTCTGCAAGAACACTGCAGAAGATATTTTTTACTTTCATCCTGCTGTAAATAATTTCATTAATGGAATGGATAGTCTGCCGCAATGATATTAGCTTTAGCACATAAAGCTTCCTTCGCATAATCATAATTTTAGAGTTACTGCACTCATAGCTAATTATACATTAAATTTTAATTACTAAATGATAAAAAAATGTGAACATATAAAAACGTGATTTATTGTTAATTAAAACTTAATATAAAAAATTGTAATTACTGCAGTTCTAAAATTGTAATTGTAAAAAGGAATATATATTTAAAAAAAACTAATCTGGTCGGTGTGCTCGCTTTGTTCGTATTTTTATGTAATTCATTAATTAAAAGATTTAATCACATTTTTCAGTACTTGGAAAAATGCTTAAAGTAGCCAGATATTAATTATTAAACAGAGCGTTGCGGGCCGATAAATTCAGATAAAATATCAAACCGCAAATACCGCCATTCCAAGATCGACGTGGAATGTAAAGGATTTACTATGGGTGAAGTATCCCGCCGAGGAACTTATTAAACAGGAAGATTCGCGTTTCGCGCATACTTTAGTAAAAGAGATATTTCGGCGGCGCGGCGTGCCGATCGATCGGTCAGGCAACGCGAAGTCTCGCGTATAAAGAATGTGGAAATAATCGCTCGTGAAATGGCTCGAAAATATATAAAACGAAATGGCGATCGTTCTCTTTTCCTCTCCCCTTTCGTTTCTTCTCTCTACCAACACGAGATTATCGATGAGGGCGCACAATCGATGGGCTGCATCATCATTTCAAATATAACGGGCGCGTATAAAAAGTATCTGAATGTAAATATGTACGCCCGTTCTGTCTCGGTATAAAGAAAGATATTTTCGACAAAAAAGTACTTTTGTAATTTCGACATTTCTCCATTTCGGTCGAGTCTTGCCAATTTGTATGGACGCGAATCAGTGAATTGAAAATGTTCATTTGTACCGATTAAATTCCTAATCTGCGGACGCTCAGTTATATCATGTCGAGATAAAATTGCTTCCGGCAATAATCATACAGATCCCTCTCTTTCTCCCCTTCTTGCCCCGAGATTGCAACGCAATTTGGAAGCAGTAGCGCAACGATGTATTGTGCGTTAATGTGTGCCAATGGAAATCAAGCTTGACGATACACACGCTTGAGATCCACCGACAAGCAAATCAAACATCCTATAATGGAATCAGTCTAATCACACGAGCTCCTGACGTGCTCTTCGCCGACCATCCGCGAAATTTGTTGTTGTTTGAGCAGATTGGAGCCCGCCGGTAGAACGTTTTCTCTAGAAACGCGTCTCTCATCTCGGCCACGGTACATATTGTACTCTGTGTTTCTCGATTCCATTTCCCATTCCTTTCCATTCATTCGGACCGTTCATTCGACCCAGAACTCGCGGTTTCAACTCTCCTAAGCCATGAATCGCATTTATCGAACGTCAATTATGAGCTTCTTCTATTTAATTCTTACACACGAGAATTCGAAATCGCAAAAGGAATCACAAAATGTTTCTTCAAACAATATCAAACGCGATATCGAAATCTATATCAATTAATTCCATGTTAATTACTTGTCGGATTGGATTTTGAGAAATAAGTAATTCATGCATTTTATATATATAGTATATATATATATACACATATATATATGTACAATAAAATAAAGTAAAATAAAATTACATAATTCTATTTTCTTGTTTAATTGCACAAATATGATTTTAAAACCAAATATTCAATGGCTATGAAAGTTATATAAAATATTGATTTAAAAGATAATAAAAGATATACATATAAATACTTTTATTATACATTTTTCGATAATTTTGGATTTCTAGATAGTTTTATCCATTTTATATAATTTCGAATGCTTTAGATATAAAATGATACTAGTATAAAGTTATTATATATATATCATTATTATATCATTATTATTATTATTATTCATTAAAAACATTTAAGTGTAAACTTAATCGGATATTTATAAAATAAACGTTCTTATTTTAATTTCCGCTTATAGTTTTTTCTACTATGATGAAACAGCTGTAATTGTCAGAAATTTTAGACATTACCATCCTTCAGAAAATATCAATTTATCAAACATAAAAATTAAATTGCCTACAATTGGATTTAGGAATTATTAAAATAAAAAATATCGCATCTATCTATATAACGTTATAATGTTAAATTAATAACATTCGGGAATAATTATTGAAATTCAGAAGCATTACATTTATGATGTTCAAAAAATGTGTTAAATAAAGTGCTAAAAAATGTATTCTTTTGTTAAATAAAACTCATATAGAGATATATTAAGAATTTAGAAAAATGTATTTGGATAATAATAAAATATTATGAAAACAATAAAAGACAAAGAACACAATGCCACGCGGACAACTCTGCGGCTTAATAATATATTATATAACATCAGTAATGCGTAACTCGCTACTAAACATTTCACCTGCATAACTTTTCCTTTTCCGAATCACATCGACAACAGAATTTTTACCTGAGACGAAATCGACCTATTTATAGAGTTCAACGTCCCAGATATCAATTTTCGCGTGATCTCGAAACATTTGAAAAGGAATCCATGGAAATATCGGGAAGAATGGGTTCGAAAGGTGAGGTCGGAGTAGAGAAAACAGTGTAAACTTTAATGTCAAGCGGAATATCGCGATTGTAGCAGGTGCAGAACCGAGTGTATACCAGAAATGAAATAAATTTGTATTGTATCTCGGAAATATAGGGAGCAGCGCACTAACAAGGAGATGTGTATTAACGCATAGCAATAAAGCACCTATTGCACGTCGAGATTCAATCGAGAATACCTTGGAATACCATTGTGAACAACATTCGAGCATTTGTTATTTTTCTTAAGAGTTTCCATTCTTGAAAAGGTTTTTGAAATAAAATTATTTGCATCTAAGGGATTTTTATATATATACATATTTAATATATACATATTTTTTTACGATAAATAGATAACATATATATATATATA
>NW_017305180.1:6583512-6597052 GCF_001594115.1 Trachymyrmex septentrionalis
AGAGAGAGAGAGAGAGAGAGAGAGAGAGAGAGAGAGAGAGAGAGAGAGATTTATGAGCACAAGCTGTATATTGCTATTAAAGCAGAGCAGATGCTTTTAATCCGCGATAAAAATAAATCGTTTTCTTACTTGTATGCGCATTTAGTTATTTTAAAATGCCGTCTGTTCGTGTTTTAAATTGTCAACACAACTGATTGTATTTATTATGTAATACTATAAAAGTAGAAAAATGGTAAAGCCACAATAAACTAAATAATAATGATAACAAATGTACAAAATTGGTACTTTACATTTGGATATTAAATAAATTTTAAATTAAACGTATTAATTTGTCTGAATTCAATCAATACATCTAATTATACCCTTAATTTCATCAATCATAGGCTGTTGAACTAGTAAGTGCAATAACGTAAATTCTTATTAATTTTCCTATGAATGAATTATTTAGACAGAAACAATAACCCTTTCAAAAATAACATAAAAGAGAGATTTATATTGATATTAATAATTTGTAATTGAAAAATAAATGTAAGAATTTGTAATGTAGTATGTAAATTACAGTGAATATTACATAAATTATATTTATTTAAAAAGGTAAAAAAGTATATGAATATTGTTTCTTTTTTAAATTAAAGCACATTAGTCAGATATTAAAATCCATATTCACACGTATTATTAATTGTTATATCATGGTTGACTTCGTTTTATTATCTTGATATGTCCAGATATTGTAAAGTATTATTTGATATATATTTAAAAGTATCCATACCTTTATTTTATTATCATATTTATTTTGTAACGTAAAGTACTGCAGTCCATATTAAAATATCGCGAATATATTAAAAATGAAAACTTTACGAATAGGTACGAATAGATCCGCGATATTGTACATATATTTTTTCTTCATTTATTATTTAATCTTTCCATTATGAGCGAATTTATTATAGGAGGAATCAATTTCCTTTCATAATTGCTAACATGACGAGAAGAAACTGGGGCATGGGCAAAATCAAAATGAATCTATATTTTTAAGTATTTATACTTATTTTATTTGATATATCGTGCTCATTCGTGCATCAGCATTGCCAATTTATTTAAATTTAATTTGCTCTTTAATGTTAAGAAACATAATAGGAGTGTGATTAAATACAGATTACCTGTACGACTTCAACATTCTCAGCAGAATAAAAATATTAAATATTCTTTCTTAAAAAAACGATTGAAATCTTTCAAAATTTCGTACATTTCTTAGGAGAAAAGATATGGGGACGTAACTATTTGCCTCCTGTGTAATAGTATTCGAAAGAAAGTATTCTTCGAAAGATTGTGTTCAATAGCTTTTACGGTACAGAGGGAAACGAAAATCATTTTAAAACGGAGAGGAAGCTGACACATTCGGCCTGAAGTATTGCGAGTACCTTCCGATATATCCCGAACGATTCTGCGTTCAGCAATTCAGGAAACGTCCTCGCCGTGTATCTCTGCGTGAATCCACAAAACCGAGTGCTTTACGGCGATATTCAAATTTCATTGATACCTAAAATCTACGGGTTTTGAGGTATTCAGGACGCGAAAATTCTAAACATGCACTGGCAATGTTCTTGGTCTTGGTTTCTGCGACTTGGCCATTGTAGCGTCGTAATTGTTCTTCGAGAAGGCGAACATTCTAACAACGCGGACAACTTTAACTATTCGTGACAACATCGCGATCTCGAAACGATCCGGATGTTAACATCTTGGTAATCTGCGCAAGACGTAGGTAAATCGCGGGGAATGTTATGCGAAACTTGCGTTCTTTCACGACTAACAATCTCATTTTAGAGTAAATTTGGCGAGTATATAAAGCAGCAACACTTCCAATTATCGTATCGTAATTTGTCGGGGTATCTCATAGTGGAGGAAACTCGTGTAGGTCTTAGCGAGATGCGCGCACATCGAATACGCCGCGGGAAATAAAACTTTACGAGTCGCTCTGCACACGCCAGCCACAACCTATTGATCGGTTCATTCAATCGGAATTTACGAAACAGAGCAAAACGCATGACAAGAGCGAACGTCGAAGTTGAGCTTTCGATATTTTACACGTCGCTGGAAACGTAAAAAATGCTCTTCCGCACATTAATCCTTTTTTTTATAACAAAATAATTTTGACAATACGAGAAGAGGCCAATAAAAGTAAAAAAATTCCGCACTCAAACCCGGAGTCGAAACGTTTGTAAAACGATTTTTTTAATTGTATACGTTCTTAAATATACGTTCTAATTGCTTGCGAATTGCATTCTTTCGCCTTACATATATTAATATATTATTTAACTAACAATTACGGAGACTAATAGATACTTATCTTACAATTGGGGTGCTTTCCATTTGATGACATAAGTCGACACAAGTCGGCACAAGTATCGTTTTATCTTTATCACTCTCTGACTGTCAAGAAGGATAGAACGAAGCTTACGTGTCGACTTGTGTCTACTTGTGTCATCAAATGGAAAAGCACCCTTATATTGGACTTATTCTTGGAGCCACAAACTAATTTGTTTTGTTTAAAATAATTTCTATCATTTTTTTTTTTTTAGATCTCTATGGTATTCAGTTTTATATAACGAGATTAACAGTAACACGTACATTACATGACTTTAGTCAACTTTAGCGTTATTAGAAAATAATAGGAAAAAATGTAATAAGGTTAAAAATGTAATAGGGTTAATTTCCGTTATAGATTTTGCTGTAATCTGATAATGAGTTGGCCGGAAGATAAATTTTTTCATATCAGCCACCGGACAAAATCGCGATGAACGAATAACACTTTATCTAAATACCGAGTGTTTGCGCGTGTAAGCCGTAAATAATGCCGCAAAGGGGGATTATAGGGGTTTCTTAAGTACAGTATTACGTGCAGTAAATACATAGCACGCGCGCCTGGCGCGGCATGGTATGGCATTCGGTACGCGAGATACGTGCGTTCACACGTATGCGAAGGAGAGGAGGAGAGAGAGAGAGAGGGGGGGGAGGAAGGGAGGAGAGGACACAAAGACGCAGGGGTTGCATGCACACGGATACTTTCTGGGTCACCCTCTCCATTATCAAAGAATCCAGGGCCTGCCTATGATACAAGGAAAATGAACGTAACCTGGTGCTAAGAGAGTAAAGAATTTAAACTCTTGTAGACGATGGCGCCGTTGCAGCTCCGTAAATAGTTAAAAATGCATACATGTCGCTTTTAATAGGGAAACGAGACAGCAGAGCGATCGAGCGATTAAATGAAGCTGAGAGAAATACACGGAACGAGTGCGAAATGGTTTTGTAGCAGAGAACAAGATTTAAGGCTGTAATATGATCGATGAGCTGTACTGCCAATAATTTTTCGTCATATAAAATGAAAGCACACTTCGCTTAAATATAATATATATAAGTATCGATAAAATCAGATACGACAGCCGTAATCTTTTTTTTGCAAATAATCGCGAAGTTATATTTCCTGTAACGGTTGCAGCGCAAAATATGAAATATTCTGTCAAATTAAATTTCGAATAACCATTGATTCGATTGCCGGCTTCTCTCCTGGGATTGCTCACGGGATTTTATCGCGCTAATATAAATATTAAAGCAAAATACGGGAAGAGAGAGAGAGAGCGAGAGAGAGAGAGAGAGAGAGAGAGAGAAGGAAAGAAAGAAGGAGGGAGAGAGAGGGAGGCAAAGAGAGATAAAAATAGACGCAATTCGATCTCGTGCAGCTCGTTAATTTGCAAACGCAATGCGGGATGTTACCATGCTCTTGAAGTGAAATCAAACGACTTCGTTCCGGTGCTTTTAAAGCTCTTGCTAAAGGGTTTTACATTTTACTTTGCTACGTATAGAAAGCCTTCGAGGCGAGAAGGAAGCGAAGGAGGAGATCGCGGACTGTCGATACGACTTATCCGCAATTCTTTCTCAAACTGATTGCGAAGGGCACAATGCCCGACGGGACTGAAGTAGAGAGCAGTGGCCGAGAGGGAAGCAAAATACAGAACGGAGTGGAGGCGGCCGTTCTCTTTGTTTTCTCTGTGTTTATCTCGACGCTTCGCATGAAGAGAAACTAAGCGAAACACATTAGCGCCTTTTGCTTACGGAAGAATTCTGTGTGTATGAAAAATTCTATGCTGAGAGAGTTTTAACAAGAAAGAAAAAAAGAAATTACATACAAAGGTATAACTTCTTTTTTCCACATTAACAGACATTCTTTTTCTACCACAGGAACAAATTCAGATAACGTATTCTTTCTAACGCAAAAATTGCGTTAAAGTATTGTATATTAAATAAATAATAAATCAAATTTTTATTTGAGCAATGAGATAATGTACATGCGAATAAAAACGAAAACATTATTAACAGTTCGAAAGTTCAGTTCAATTCAGCAAAAGTAATTTTTAATTCTAAATTTTTCTGTACTTGTAATGACTATTATATTATGTTAATCGTTACATTTTTTATTGTAATATTATTTTGGTTACTTTAATTTGTTAATTTAATTTATGCCTCTCTGTGTATATGCTTTTATATTGATGCTTACACATACCGAATACTATTTAAATCATCGCTATTTATAAAAACTTATAATACATTTATTTGAGGATAAAAAAATAGATAAAAATTATGTCGCCATCTCTAAGCTGATGCTTTAGATTAGGAGCAATCGATAAGTACGTCAGATTTCCAGGCTTGAGTTTTAATCCAAACTGACATTTCTGGCCGTCTTTATTAATTAATCAAACTGCGGCAGAATTACTAATTAACGATAAAAAATCAAATTTCATTACGCACGAGATGCACGTTGATGTATCTTATTGTTTGATAAACTCTCATCACAATATTCCGCTTTCCTATGCAATAAAAAAGATTGCGATAAAAACCAACAAATCGATCAACATATTATCTGCAATAATTGTAAAACACTAATTAATCTACATTTAAATGGACGTCTATCTTAACGTGTGGCTTCGAAAAATCTAGCAATATTTCAACTTGATAATCGGAAAATATTTGCACAACGCAACTAAAAGTTTTTATCTTATTTATCTCATTATTGGCAGACAAGTTGCGCGATACTTCATTTTTTATGAAACTCGTGAATAAACAAAGATAAACGAACCGAGAAATTAATTAAACTTGAGGTTATCGATAATATGTGTGTAAAAAAAAAAACTGATGGCCGTATCAGAACAGCGTATTTCACGCAAAGTTATAACGAAATTGATATTCCATTTTCCAATCCCTTTCAATCCCTTCCGGGTGATTTCCCTTCTGGGAATTCAAACGGATACACTTTTGATGCTACATAAATATGTGCGTTACAAAGGCATCGACTACGCGCATTCCTATTATCGTCTCCTCTGACATTAACCGCTGTCTTTTTCGAGACGCCATCATCAACAGCACTCCGCCGCAAGCTCCATTATACGCTCTACGCTCCCTCGTGCGATATAATTGCATCAACCGTAAGGTAATGTCAGTAAGGTCAAATGTCCGGCGGCATTTCTAAAATTAACATCGATGCAATGTCTAAATGTGCGTCAACGTAAAGAACACACACTTGTCTTTGATTATATCGAACGAAGCTATTATCGAACAAAGCTAAACCATGCTGAAGAAAATATAAAAGATGTATTTATATTTATGTAGATGTATATATATGTACATATATCAGATATTGATTTTCATATTATTTACAAATGATGCATAAGCAAAAAGGAAAAGAGAGAGATACGCACGAGAGAATACTATCAATAATAATGATGAAATATTAATACTAATATTTGCTTTCTTCTTCGAGACCGATGAGACCTTGTTGTTTGATATGCGATGGCTTTAGATACAGATTCGCACTATCGATTTTCCAGCTGCATGGTCCAACTTTCTTGAAATCAATGACGGCAGTCGAACGCGCATTTGTTCGGAGCTTCATGAGTAATTTAACGACAGAGATTCAACAAATTCTCTCTCGATTTCGGCATGTAGCAGCGAGAGACAGATGAGCTACACGAGGTCCAATAAGAGTGACTTATTAATTAGAGTCGGATTATATTAGCGGCCGAATCGACAAACTTACAATTAGTGGATTGATCATGAATGCAAGCTTTCGTTACATTTCAGCTCAACCTATTACTTGGAAAACACATGTTACGTATGTTGTTATATCGATGAACATGAGTACTTATCACAATATCGTTTCCTGTTTGAATACCGCTTCGGCAAACGCAACTGTATCAGAAAAGACAACAAAATCGTATCCCTTAGTTAATTTAAGGTAAACTGCAATAAAAATTTTAATCTGAGACATTGCTATGGAATAACATGCGTTCTTGAAAAGCTGTATAACAATAAATTTTCGATTTGTTCCTATTATAAAAAAAATTGACTTCAAAAAAAGCTTAAGTATTTAAGATTCTTCATTCGCTTCAGAATATTCTGCGAATAAAGTCGAGTTAAAAGCGTTTGTAAGGATATACAAAGAGAAATCGGTCTGATCGCGTGATAAACGCGTGGAAAAAATAAAACCATGGAAAAAAAGAAAGATTGAAACCTTGTTATCTGCGGTTATGATTTTAGGTTGCCCGCCGTGCGTGTCCGTTTAATATAAGAGGCACTTTAATGAAGTGCGGCGCGCCGGGAACCCCTTAATTTATCTCGAATTATTATGCGCGATTACTCGCAGCACTGACATATTGCGAGCTTTCAACCAAATTACGCAACATGCATATTTTATTTCCGCCTCGGATATACGATTTTGTAACATATATATCTTCCCTTCCTGCTGTTCCGATCACTGCTGTGCACGTACGTGAATGAAAAATAAAACTGTAAGTTTCCCGCCACGAATTTTCACAAACTTCCAAGACGATCCGAGCCGCACTTGTCGTACGGATATTTTACGTTTAATTCATACGGCCTCCGACATTTATCGAAATTTTCGTGACTTCTCCATTCGCGTTCGAAACTTCCGCCCTTCAATTTGTCATCGTCGGATTATTTCTTTCAACTTATGTACACTTTAACCATCGGAAGCACGTAAATGGTACAGCCGCCGCACGTTCGCATTAATAAAAATATGCTTAGAAAATATTCTCGAGTCTATACCGAAGAGCGAGGGAAGGAGAATAAAACTGGAACAGAAATGATAAGAAAGGAAAGAATGCAAGGAGGCTTTCATATGTTGATAACAGTGTCATTTTGCATGCACGAACGTGACCGCGTCGTTAATGACTGCCATTTTCTTTCTGGAAATATCGTTGCCGTGCATGGCAAACTGTTAATCAATTTGTACTCGATAATATATTCAGATCTTGCTACGAGAACGTGATCGCCATTCTTACGCAATGACGCAGTCATATAATAATTTTTCATTTACGTTATTTACGTTATTTATGTTATTATCATTTTTTTCTTTTTTATGTGTGTGTGTGTGTGTGTGTGTGTGTGTGTGTGTGTGTGTGTGTGTGTAAGATAAATACCGATCTTCCCATATATATGCTATAGTGATCTTATAAACGTATAATAAATCCTTTACATATAACAGTAATGTCAGGTCATATAATAATATATTTATCATGTTTATATATTATACATTATTATCGTATTCATCTCTCTTGTATATAATAGATCGTAGATAATAGCGTTTAACGTGGCGTATTTCAAGTCACGCAATTTTCAGTCAACCCATGGCATATTTACGAGAGGAGATGACTGCGTGTCACGTAGCCGTTTTCTTTAGCGGTTGAGTTCGTTCCCTTAGTCCTTGAATCGAATTCTCTTTTATTTGAAAATCAATCTGTCTGCAGATGCAGAAAATTGCGAACGATCCAGCGTCGCCCCTTCATTTCGGCAACACATTTTCCTCGATCGTTGTGTCGTTGAGAGCAGCCGTATATTTTTTTATTTACTATTATACGGCGGAACATTATAGGGTGAAACGTCCCTTCCAGTGAGAGTCAATACGTATAATTCAAACTTAATGAATATTGTGTGAAAATACAATTGAATATTATTGATATATCTAAAAATATCGATGTTTATATTTGACATTATCACCTGTTTAATGAATGAACGACATTCTTATTACTGCAATGGTTGCTACAGTTTGGGTACTGGATCGTTCGCAATATTAGCAAACTGGCTAAGTACTGGATGATAACTTGAGCTCCGTATTAGCCCAGTCATTTTAGCCAGTCATTTGCCAGTGATGGCCCAGTACTGGCTGATAGAACTTTAATCGTCATTTAACAGCCAGTCATTTGCCAGTGATGGCTCAGTACTGGTTGACAGAACTTTGGTCGTCAGTTGACAGTTGAACGATGGCTAAGCGTCGGTTTGGTTGTAACTGCTGACAATCCTACATGGGTTTCTGGCTGTGCGATTGATTCGCTAAATATAATACACAGATACATTTGGCGCAAACATTTGGGTCGCCCGGTCGATTAAGGAAGGGCAGTTTTCGGCAGTAGATTCGGATTTGCCAGAGGCAATGCGAGATATTCTGCGCATTACGAGAAACCGTCGACACCCAAAAGGAGAAGAAATATACTGCGATAAAACAAGAAAAAAATTTGTGCTAGAGTAGCGCAATAAATTCCGTAACTTATTGTTATGCACGAAATTGTCCATGCTCTCGTGGGGAAAGCGTAGTAAACGGAAACGTGCGCAGCAGAGTTTGAGGCTTCTCTTCCTTCCTCCGTTTCTTTTCTTTCCTTCTTTTTTTTTTTTTCAAAATGTCCTACTTTCTGGGTAATATTTATAGCAATATAAAGCAGCGCACAAGTTTCGGAGCCAAATCGAGCACGAACTCGACTCTCGAACTGCTTTTTATCCAACTGTAACTTTTGCTCGCGACCCAACTGCCCTTCTATCGAGGAACCCTTTCTGAGACCCTTTCTATTCCATTCCTCTGTTATCCTACCTCCTTTCTTCTCTTTTTCAATGTGTACGTTCGCCTTTTCGCTTGGCTCTTCACTGAATCTCACAGACCCGGGAAGAACATCGAGATGTTTGAACTTTCACGCCACGTAAGCGATCTGATATAAAAGTTTATTTGTAAACTCTCTCGGCCTCTCCTACCGAAAACCACTTTCGGCCATTCGGTATAATCCTTACGTGGCCGTCACAATGAACGATCGGAGAATGAAATGTAGAGCTTAAGACACACTCTGTATACGGAGTAATAAATTTGCGTTGAAGAGAGGGAGATGGGTGCTTGTTTCAGGCGTTTCCCAAGCGCCTGATTTATCTAAGCAACTTGAATATAAGGATATACGTCGTATTACGTCCCGCGGGAGAACAGGTGTTGAGAATAATTTCACCCCTGGCCGATTTTCTCGTGCCGGCAACCGCCCATTCTTTTTACATTGCGCGAAAATGCAGTAAGCAGAGACAATGCCAAATAGACGTTGAGCGAGAGAAGCTTCGGGGTAAGTTTACCATGCCACGTTTTACGCGGTCTCTCCGCACCGCGCAGAAATTGCATCGAAGTGAGGCGAATAAATCCCTCGGAAATCTCATGTCTCTCGCAGCTGTAAGAACTTATTAAAATATTTTTGGCGAAGCTGCGCGCGTATGCCTGTTCGATATCCACCGGTAAATCGCGTCAAACTCGGACGCAAGCTTAATCCGCTGCGAGATTTTACGCGATCAATGTACCACGTCCCTTGTCGAATTGTCGAGTGGCACGCCGTCATTTTTCACGTCCTGCAAAGCGACAGGCGCCTGAATGCAAATCGCTTTCGTCGCATTTACTATCCGTATCTCTTTGCGTTCGCGCCTTCCAACGGTCTTATACACAGCAAAGAAAAAAAAGAAAAAAGAAAAAGGAAACTGTCACGCGATAAGAATGTCGAGTCGTTGAGGCTTGTAAAATACGGTCGCCGATTGAGACCCCGAACTTGTCGAGATCCTCCTCGAAGAGGATAAAATACTACTTATTTTTCACTCTGTTAGATATCACTCTGTTAGATCGTCCCTTACGCACTGCGGTTGTTTTTGAGGGGGGGAGGGGGAGGTATTATTATAGCGTAATATCGTTCAAACACGAACATCTGAATAGCTCAATGATTAAAGCTGTTCTTCCAAGAATTTATTACTCATTCAGCACATTTTATTTTATCACCAATTAAGCTAAATTATCATTAATGAGAAAAGTGATCAATTTTGTCTTTTATTTGTTGTAGCGTGATGTCTGTCTGGATGAAGTTTATCAGTATTAAACAACATGATCATCTTCAATGGACTTAGATATAAAATTTAGAACGTAAGTAATGCTTTATAAAGTTAACAGTTTCCTTTTTTTAATTTTTTCCGGGAGTTACGTAAGTTAATTAATAGTAGAGTCAATTCTATCAATGGAATTATGAACTATCTCAAAAAACACTTCCGAAAATTTTGAGACGACAGCAGAATCTTATTACAAATATATACTTTATATACGCTTATATTATAAATATTTATGTTTCCTTGCTAT
Source organism: Trachymyrmex septentrionalis (assembly GCF_001594115.1). Taxonomy (NCBI): domain Eukaryota; kingdom Metazoa; phylum Arthropoda; class Insecta; order Hymenoptera; family Formicidae; genus Trachymyrmex; species Trachymyrmex septentrionalis. The sequence goes on from NW_017305180.1 coordinate 6,593,996, forward strand.
GAGTAAAAATAAAATTTCTACAATTATTGTAATCGATAAATAGATTTTCAGTTCATTGGAGCGGATCCATTGACCTTATTTGAATTTTTCTGTCTATTGAGACAACAGTCATTTCTAAATTAAATACGAGGAAAATGAAGTGATTCGCATGAATTAAGATTCCAAAATATAATAAAATAAGATTTCATTGTACGTTGGAATGAAAACTGGCTTCGAGTTTTTTCGAATGTCACATTTACAGGTTTAATTATAAAAGATTTAATATGTGACATTTAAAAAATATATTACAAGTAATAATAAGATTATTAAATAAATGTAAAAAAGAATGTTCATTCACAAAGATCTATATATAGATACTAAGATCTGTATAGATTGACATATAACTTTCAAACTTACAGACTCTCAGAAGCCAAAATTGTCAACTTGACTTTTAATAAATTTCTTATTTAATTTTAATATAATAACATATAATTAATATGCAGCAGTTTCATGAAGTTTCTCTCCTTTTTATTATATACAATTAATCATTTTGGCTTTTAATTCATATAATGAATATACGCGGCTGTTAATGCTATAATTGTCGTTTTTCGATATGCTGCAGTGGCGTGTTTTAAAACGCAGCCTTATCTTGTTGAATTCAGCTGTCGTCTTTTCACAACGATATCAGACAGCGACGTACGCTATCAACTCGCTTGGTAAAGCAAACGAAAATGTGATTTTGGTACTCCACGGCTACGGGTGGTAAATCACGTATCGTGGTTGTCGATGTGCTTCCTCCGCTTTTGCCTAATCTAATCTACATGTTTGCTCAATATTCTCACGCACGCGTATCCTCTCGTCACCATTATTTTCACCATTATTTCACGTGATTTTCCCGCCACAAACTACGACGATTTTCACAGGTGATAATACCTTTCATCCGCATCTAAGTTTACCGTCGCAAACCCACTGCTCTATATTTCTTATGTTTTCACATTTTCTCTCTGGAACTTATAAGAAGAAGTTTTTGCAGTTACTTTACGCTTTATCGAAAGCAAGAATGGCAAAGCGTCATTCCTCCCGACGTGGAACTTTTTATTCTTTCATATTTCCGCGACCGCGACAAGCCGACGCGACGCGACGCGCGTCGGTCGCATCGCATAGCAATCTCTAAAAACCTGAAGAGAAGTTTTAAGCTGCGCTTTCGCTGTCCTCATACCCGACATGCTGCGGTCATTAATTTTTACAACTCTCACCGGCAAAGAAACGAAATTCAACGACTTTAATTCATCGTTTGCATAATGCCGCAGCAGGATAAGCTGATAGAACTACAATGAATCTTTTGAAAAATAAACGCGAAATACGAGCTTAATGCCTCAGGACTAAATTCAATTACTGTTACTCCCTTTTCCATCTTTTCCGCTACGAGCAACGAGGACAACTTTTTGTTCCTCCTATGAATTCTTCAAATGATACGGTAGAGTACGTGGGAGGTACAAGGTAAAATTTATATTGCGACACGAGCAGCAATGCGGGATGTAAACCACGTTTACATGCTGGTCTCGCTCCTGCTCGCTCCTAATCTAGTGGTGAGAAAAAAAGAGTTGCACATTGAACATGCAAATATATTAAAGAAATATCACTAAACGGAAAAAGATTTTCAATTTAAAGCTTATTATGACAATCTATAATTCGCGATCAAATTTAGAATCGAATGCTATTTACAATTTTGCTTAATAACTTTTACTTTTGATTTATCTCAAAATATATTATTCTTTATAAAATGCTTTTCTTATCTTTTTTGTCTAAAATCCACTTTACACGATTTCTATAGAAAACATATATTAGTGATATATATTTTCTATATGTATGTATTTTATTTGTTCCAATGTTATTTATGTTACACGACACGCATTATAAATAGAATTCTGTTCCGAATATGGTCGCGAATTATAAATCGTGTAAAGTGAGCTTTGGATAAAAAATATGAGAAAAGCATTTTATAAAGAACAATAATATTTTAAGGTAAAAACAAAAGTAAAAGTTATTAAGTAAAAAGGTTGAATACAAAGTGTATTCAACCTTATAAGAAAACAAAGAGTACAAATGTCCATAAAGGTTTAATCGCTCAGAAAGAACATTAAAGTTAAAAACTTTGCTCAAGTCACATGATCCATTAAAATAATCCAACAGCATTAGTGTAATTCAACCTAACGGTATGCCACATTTAAATTACAATCCTCGGATGCGCAGTAAGTCGGAAGTATTTATTGTTATTTTGTCGGAAGGCTGCTATTTGATACAATTGAAATTGGATTAAATAAAGATACGGTAAATACTTTAAAACAGCCTGAAACCTTAAAGCAGCGCATATATCGATGTAAGCCAACGTAAAATTTTTCCTCGATCTTTATTTAGCGAAAAGGAGGAACTTCAAAAATAAAGAGAGAAACATATTAACCTTTTTTATTTTGAAGAATATAATTATTGCACATCTATTTTAATTCTTAATAAATAATTTACAGTATAAAGAAAGTTCCATAGATTAAATTATTCGATGTTTATGAATCATGATATACCTTTTATTTTTTCAAATATATCTCGTCTATATTGAACGTGTGCCATTAATGATAGCGGAATGTGAAACAAAGATGTTTTTGCTATCTCAGTGATTTGCTAACTTACGGAAAGTTAATTCGCTACCTTCCATCTTTCCCAGTTCTAGCTTCTCCTCTAATTATTGCGCGGCAAACAAATTCGAATTACCCTAAATGACTACGAGCATTAATTCGAAGTTGGAACGTACACGCTAAGATGGCTGAAAAGTTTAATTACGTTTGTCACAGTAGAAAATAGGTTGTTTACGTAAAGACAAGAAGACGTCGATCATTGTTACACACTGCGTTGCGTTGTTAGTATGTAGTACCTATGCACTTATTATACTGTACTCTCTGCGTTAGTTTCGCTTGAAACAGGACCACTAATTTCGAGCCGGTTGTCTCGGAATAAAGTGAATTTTTATCGTAAATAATTTAAGAAATAACCGAGGCATTAATCATTCGTTTGGCTTTATCGCAC
>NW_017305180.1:6597152-6612638 GCF_001594115.1 Trachymyrmex septentrionalis
GGTGAATTTTTATCGTAAATAATTTCATTTAAGAAATAACCGAGGCATTAATCATTCGTTTGGCTTTATCGCACACATAAATTAAATATATAGATACGCGTTTACTTTTATTCAATGATTGCAGTTCGTGCGTGTTATCAATCGATTCGTAAATCAGCGGGAAAGGAAATGTGAAATATATTCCGGCTAGACTAATATCGCACATTTCTCAATCGAAAACGAAATTGCAACTCGTGTAAAATCATTCAGTTACCAAAATGAAAGCGAACGACAGAATTTATTACGCGACCCACATGGCCGACGCTTCGAGCATGTGATATGTTCGCTATCAATTTTGATTATTTTTCCAACGACGTGGAATGAAACGCTCCCCTATGTATGAAAATATAAATACATTTATTTATTTTTATAGAGTTCAAAACATACAAAATGCAACAAAACGTACATAATACAATAAATACTTTTATGTATAAATTTTCCCTTGGTAAGAATTTTGTAAAAGTTTTGCGAAACTATTTTAGTTACAGAGCCAATCAACACAACGTAACGGTTAAGTAATATTTACGACGGAAGATCATCAGTTGTACGATTTTTTAAATGAGCTATATAGTACATCAGATATTCAATTTCAAGTTTAACTGTCAAGATTGTGCAGATCATAATCGCCTATTAAATCTTCGCTCGACGAGAAATCGATTTCAAATTCATCAAAAAATTTATGACCGAAGGAACACACGGTAAATCTGGGTCACTCCGTACATGCCACTTGAACGTGTAGGAAATGCGCTCACGGCTTTGCAGTTCCGAGCTCTTTAAACGTTGTTAAATCCAGCAAAGGCAATCTTAATTGGAACGACATTAAATGCTCCGCGTGTGTAGAGCTGATGATTCAAATTACCTTTATTAATAAAAGCGCCACAATATTCTGCACCTTCAATTCTCCGTTATCCGTAACACACGCGTAATAATGACTTTCATTTTTCTCACGGCAAGAATCAGCAGCAGATGTAATTTGTCGAGATAACTCTCGGAGATTACCTGTCGATTAATCAATCGTGATTAATACGAACGATCGGGCAATATTTATTCCCAGTGTAGATCTCGGTGTGTTGAGGGAGATGGAAAAAAAAAAGTGTGCCGAGGCAGACGAGGCGCCAAGCAGAGTTAGATTCAGAGTGCCAGTCATTCTTGCTTTCTCGTTTTTACGCACGATGCAGCATGTTGTTCTACGTCGTGAGACTTGCCCCAGGTTGCCGCGAAGGCAGTAGGGAAAATGGTATACAATAGGGCTCGCGCATCGAGCTTCCTAAACGCGAACACGCGAATAGCCGTGCTGCGGTCCAATTGACACGCACAAAACCCATTTAATAGATGGTGGAAACGTCACTACGTCGGGATTAGTAACACGTGACGTATACACACGGTTGCCTCGCTGGGGAATTAAACTGATGAACATCTCTGTACATTATCCCGATCAAATAAGATAACTAATTAGATTATCAGTTCTCGCTCAACGTGATTATTAGGAAGACGTGAGTCTCTTATCTACGATAAGATTTGAGATTTGTTGTATAACATGTCGGACAAAGCTGTTTTACAAAGCTGTTTTTACAAATGTCGTTTATGGCGCGCCATAGATGTAGTAAGAATAGATTGTACGTTTCTATGACGATATTGTTACTATCGGTTTAGAAAGAGTAACGTAGTTCCAATTATATTTTTTTCTAAAGAATTTGAAGAGAGATACCGAGGGTTAAAGAGAGATATGCTCAATTCTTTCTAATAAAGTGCAGGAGATCGATTGTGTATCTTGAAACGAGTAAAAAGTTACAACGATAAAAAGAATTTAGAATATTTATAATTTTCATTGATCAATACCTAATAAATTAATTTACTTTTGTCATTTTCACCTCATTTTGAAATACACAAATCGATCCTCTGAAACTAAGCTTAGGAAATGCACAGTCTATAGGATAAAAGACCCAATTACTGACAGTGTCCCAAATACTGACAATTTCATTTAAAATGCTTTTTTGAATATATAAATTATATTATAATTGCATTTAATTTTATTTAAATTTTTAAAATGTCTACTTATAGTAACATTAAATACAATTTTACTTATAATATAATTTATATATTCAAAAAAGAGCATTTAAAATCAGATTGCCAGAATTTGGGACACTGTCACTAATTGGGTCTTTTACCCTATCTTTTCGTTTATGAACGCGTCAAAGCCAGTATAACTCATTTGCGCGTTCGGCCGAGTTCGGATTAAGAGAAAATATGGAAATATATTGTGTCGCAGCGTCTTAAATGTTTTTGTATGTCATAGACAAGGTTCGAAGATGGAGGACAAATCGTGTCCTTTGAGGGATCTCGAAAATTCCGACTATGTTCCTGTCGACATTCTCGCGATAGATGCCTATGCGACTTTGCAGTTTCGCAATTCGGCTGAATAGCAAGAGTCAGACACGCTTAGCTAACGCTCGCATGGGTTGTACACACGTGACATCGATCTGAGGACTTCCCGACCTGGGCGTGGTCTCGCAAAACGGGAATAAAGGACCGCGATCGTTTATCTACCAGCATTTAACGCGGACGTCATAGAAAGGGAGCCATCATTTTTTAAGCGCTATAGTAAATCCATCATTCTTTACGAGTAAACTTTATAACCTAGTCGCAAGTACATTTACATACTGATTAGTATTTTATTCTGACGTTTAGTATCTACTTATGGATGACTCCATGAATCATCATTTAAGTTTATGACCATCTAAAAATCATTTATAATTAGTACTTATTATGAATAAAATATAATAGCGTAAAAATGTTAAAGAGATGGTAAAAGATAAATAAATAGACAATAATATTAAAAATCTTTTATCATCATATAAATATTTAGAAGCATCAGAATGTAAAAAGATGCATGTTAAATACTCGTAGCTTCTTTAAACTATATTAATACAATAAATTATGTATATAAAATTATATGTACTTTCGTGTGCCATGGATATACATACATTTATAATATTTATTTATTTCAAGATTTTTTAAATTGAAAATGTAGATGATCATGGTATGCGGATGAAGCCTGTGGGCTTAAAAATTGATAGCAATATTACAAATTAATTGAATGACAAATTTATAAATTAATTTATTTAAAAAATATAGCTTTTTTTAATCACTGTCTTTTTATTTATAAAATGGGGAATATGACACGCAATAAGCGCTGTGACAGATAAATGCAATTAAAAATCACACTTTTCATCGGGATCGTCGCAAATCTCTGCGGAAAATTCTCAATTTCCGAACATGCAAACCGCGTGCATTTTCCGGTGTACATATACCGGCGCGTGTGGATACATTTGCACAAACAACCTGACAGATTTGTTTGACGTAAGCGCGAAAAATTCGTGGAAAAATCTCAATTTTTGTATTTTTCAACTAACGGAGAATATCCGGCTTATAATTTCCGCAAGAAACGGAAGCTCACTATATTTACCGCATGTTTTAATGCGCGGCCAGGAATTATTCACTTATTTTCCCGACAAACGGTTCACGCCGTGCAGGAAATTAAACTTTTCCTTCCATAACTAATTTTCCACCAGGTTTACGCCACGAAATATTTTCGACGCCAGATTATGGTCGGGAATATTAGTTTGTTCTCTTTCTCTCTCTCTCCCCCCCCCCTTCCTTGCATCCTCGACCTTCTCCCTGTACCGATACGTTAATTATGCAGCATAATGCTTGTTGGGCCCCCGCGAAAGTTCGCCGCGTATTTTACAGCGCGTGCGGAGTTATAACTACAACAAAATATCACCTATTACCAACGTATTTACCGCCGCTGCTGCAGTACCGTAGGGAAAGAGCAAATTTGTTTGGCTACATGCGTAAGTTGGCACGTAACAGGCACAAAATTAAGTTAACAATTTATTGGATGTTCCTGTTTAGGATTCAGACAACATTTGAGAATTAGTTCCACCAAGAAAGACCGTCATTTCGTTGCCTTCTAACGGATGACCGATCCTTGCGAAATAATGCATTACTGGCAATTATAATGCGTCAACTATAATAGACTCTGTCGCATCAAGTATGTGCTAACTATAACAGAGTTTGCCCTTAGGCACTTAGCTTGTAAAGTTGTGGTTTTCACAAACGACGTTCCAATCTTTGCCAAGAATACGTTGAAGAAAAATGAGCTCTGTTAAATAGTCGCTTATATGTGTTAAGCAAGTCTTTTGCAAGCAATTTGTATAGATAGTCAATGTGGGTGGGGGCGATTTTACGATGAAATATCACCTTTTTTAGAAAGATTCTTTAAGAAATACCTCGTTTTATTACAACCAATTCTCTCGCGGAAAAAAAGGAATGTGAGCGATGAGTAACACAAAATCTAATTATATATGCAATAATTTTGTGATAAACGGACATTCTAAATTATATGAAACTAAATTTTATAAAAATTAAATTACTTTATATCTTATATAAGATAAATTACTTGAATTTTATAAGAATGTGAACTCTTAAACTTAAATGACGACATTAATATTTTAAGATATTGAACTTAATGTTTTGTTGCAAAGTTCATGAGCTGATCATACGTAACAAAAGAAAGACGGATAAATAATAAACAACTCCCGTATTATGGCATTAAAGGAGCAGTCCACTATCGTTTAATTAATCTTCACGCAGCATCGTCGAAGCAAAGCGGAAAGCTCGATCCGTGCTTAATTAAGGTGTCTAAGCGCCGCGTAACACCAGACGCATTTCAATGAGCATCCGCAGCAAGCACCTTAGAAGCGTCAAATTCGATTAATTATACAAATCGATAGATCAGATATTAATTTTGTACGATACATCGACGTGCATTATGCCACGTACAAAAGAACCAACTTTATATATGGCTTTTAAAGCAATTTTTATTAATTATTAAACTTTAAACTTGAAATCAAGATATCAAAACAAAAAATTGAAATACTGTATTATTCAATTTAATTTAATTAATTTACGAATTAATACATTATAATCTACGATTAACAGAATACAATTTAGTTAAGTACATAAAAAAGAATCAATAACCTCGAAACATTTCAATTTAGATTATATATTGATTATTCTATAAATATATTAATCAAGCTATTTGTTATGATTTAATTTATTATATCATAAAATATGTTTATATACATATATCATAGAAATATGTTTGCGATAAAACGTATTGAGAAACTGCATCAAAAATGATTACTTTCAAAAATGATTGAATTAATCTCTCTAAGGAAACATATTTGGTTCAAAGAATTTACCTCCGATATTTATATCGAGGATTCGGAAATGTTTTTTTGTATATATGTAGTACAAACAAATAATAAAACGGAAATAGAGAAGAACGGAAAAATTTTTGGCATCACCGCCCACGAGGTTAAGGTTTACGATGCGCACACACGAAATGGAAGAAAAGCGTTGAGATGGTTTATCCCGAATCGGTTGCATCATTTGTCTTCGTTAATCGAGTGATCTCAACTGAAAACTTTCAGAAAATAATGAAAAATGTACCGTTACTCACAATAAAAACTCTGTGTCGTCATGTGGATCATCTTCGAATAGCTAAAGCTTCTTAAGAAATTTCTTCGTGCAATTAAACCTTGACCTTTCGATGAAGCCGGTACACCCCCATATGTCTCAAGAAAGGTCGAATATACAAGTAGAGCGTTTAGACGTATTCATTAAGCACGATTATCGGCGATGTGCGAAAAATCATCGCATCCGCTACACTCGACTATTAACTCCTGACACATCGGAACTGAAGTTTCATCACCTGAAAATTATCTAATTCCGAGTTAATGAAATAACATAATTATGAACGTTTAAAAGTGAAAGATTTTGATAAATTAAGCTTTGAAACTATAAATTGATAATACAGTGTCATTCATCTCATCAATAAATCTCGCATATTAAATGAAGCGGAAATACGAGCAACATTACTCTCCGTTGTGGCCCCGTTACACACATATTTCCCTGGATGTATACGCCAGATATCGAACGAATGGGTGGATGGCTTAATGGAGTTTGACCGTTGATAATGATGCGACGGGGGAGTCCTGAGTAATAAGGTTGATAACACCGTTCATCGTTGAAAAGCTGTGAACGCGTACATATTGTACTATTGCACACATCGTGTTTATTTGTACACTTGTTCAAGTTTGTGCTCGTGTATATTTGCATACGGATTTCGACGAATATACATATTTACTTATACTTGTGCACATTGATATATACATCGAGAATTCCCGCTGTGCACGCATGAATGTCAACTTTCAAAGAGCACCTTTGATTATCTAATAATCATTTCGTAAGTTCTATTGCTGTTCTATCCGGTCGTTATTTGGAATCATTAAAAATACAACAACGAAACGATTTAAAAAGTTTATAATAATTATCATGTGGAAATCAAAATATAGACGATATTAATTAAGTGATTCTTATATTTAAGTAGTTTTAAGATGTCACAAACCAATTATAGAACCGTATCAGCATCTTAAGACATTACTTAAACAGTTTCAAAATAAGAATCTACTACGAAAAAACCGGCCTATATTTTATATTTTGACACGAAAGTTCTCTGTTGCTATAACAAAATATTTAATTTATTGCAAATTGAATAAAATTTACTACTTCAATTTATAAAATAAAATATTTTCTATTATAACCGTCTTTCTCTGTTTCAATTTTTTTTATTAATTTATTTTACTTTATTTTATCAATTTTTCCATTTTTTTTACTCTTCTCTCTCTCTCTCTCTCTCTCTCTCTCTCTCTCTCTCATGAGTAAGCTAATAGAGTAAAGGAGGAAAAATGAAGTACTTGACATTTCTTCGTTTTCCTTCGCAAAGAGTGGTTTTCGTATAAAACTTTTCGTAGACATGGCTGAAACCTTTGTTTTTCGCATCGACGAAGAGAAACGTGCGGGTCAGTCTCCTGCATCCGCAAGACTTTAAACCCCCAAGACCTTAACTTTTTCTAAAGTGCAATCTTTCTCGTGTACGAAAACTTCCCGAGACGGACTCGTTGTAGAAAAAAATCGCGTAAAGTTTGCTGCTTGATATCGTCTCTGCAAAATCTCGTTTTTTCCGGATTTACATGATTTGGGTTTTTGCAAACGCCTTGATCGCGCGACTCGTACATTATCCACGTCGTTAACGTGGACGCGTCTTGCACATTTTCTTTTTTGTTAGTATTTCTTTTAACATATTCCATACGCGCGGTTGCGTGTATGTTTTAGCGTGCTGTAGCGTACGGGAAACTCTCTGGTATCAACGGCACATATAGCCACTATCCTATCGACCGCCCCACATATTACACCTCCACATTCTTCCTCCTACTCTATTCTCCTCGTTCCTCATCCCCTGTATCAAACTGCAGCCAATTGGACCCCGTAGCTAAAGCATGCGCGCTTCCCAATTTTTTCTTCGCAATTTTTGTTACAAGAAACTTTGAACCGTCAGGTTGAATCAACGCTGAGATTCTTAAATATGTTTATTAAGAAAATTAACGTATGCTAATTTGTTAAATTTTCCAATAGCTCTGGAAATAAATTTTCTCAGTCATGATCTATTTTTATCTCTTTTTACATACAATATTTATTTTATTCAATAAATATTTTAAATTAACATATATTTAATAAAGAGAGAAAATTAATTTATCAAAATCTTTCACTTTTTAAAAATAAAGAACTAGCTTTATTAAATGTATGTTAATTTAATATATTTATTAAATATGTATTTTTTTATAGTATTCCTGTTTATCAATGATTAATAAATGTCATTCAGAACCAAACTGGATATTTTTGTGTACTTAATTTATTTACGATAATAATAATAATTTTAATATGTTTTGACCTACGATTCGAGTTCTCTTTAATTAATTAACATTAATTAACGGAATCGAATTACAAACGATTTTTATTTATATAATTTTATATAATTTCTAAGCTCTTAATTATATATCTGCAAAAAGTAATGAGAACAGTTTTATTATACAGCAATGATTTATATTTGAATGTACCTTAACAGTTTTAGTAAAAGTAACAATAGAACTTTTGTAACAATAGAAAAGACTCATACAAACTGCCAATCGTCTATTCATTTTTTCGTACTTTCAAGTCTTCCTATAACTCGAAGTATTTTTCAATAATTTTCTGAATATTTTCCTCCGCTTGTTTACATAATTCCGTGAAACAAAAGACGAATGAATAATGGTTTCCCCGAGAGTCACCTGGCTTCGCAATATCGTAATGAAATATGCATGCGCAAACAGCTATTTGCACATTAGAACGGCTCCTATTATCTTCATAACGGCAATAATGAGGCACACATGTTGCGACTAACGAGTATCGTATCGTACAGAAAACAATAACGCTTGCCATTCGCCTTTCGATGAGAAATTCATAAATCGGATATAGTAAATTTTATTATCCGCGATCGATAGCTATATTTAATTCTTACCATTAAAGTAATAAATCAATATCCTAATCGGGAATATTTTAATGAGGAGAAAATAGTTCGTTAGTTGATTATATTATATATAGTAATCTATAACTAATTAATAATGAATAAAGTGGCAAACTAAATAGTAAACATAAAAAAAGAAACAATAATGCATTTATGTGTTCAATGTATGTATCTCCGTTCAATCAAATGTCTTTCTGATTGAAAACATCGTTTGTTGCTTATCAAACGAAAAATCAAAATTTTACTTGTTTTTTTTTTCTTTACACGCCTGTTGATTTGGCCGTTTTCCAATTGTATTGCAGTTGCTGCATGAATTACGATTTACAAATGTATAACATTGTTGTATAACATTGTATGCAAAAAAGCTAGTATAATTTAATTATTTGCAAAAAAACAATTCTATTTCTTTCTATACAAAATATCAAACGTTACTGTCTTTAAAGAATTTGAACATAAACTTAAGATTATGAATTTAAGATTATAACATTGAGAAAAATTTTTAATTAAAAATGAACGAACCAGAAGATTCTGATCATATCAATCAGAATTCTAGTTATCTTATGTAACTAGAATTATAACAGATTCGATCAGAAATTTCTGATTTGTCATTTCCAACTAGAATTCCAATTAATGCAATTTGCAACCAGACTCCATTTCCAATGCAATTATATTGCTTGTAAAAAATACTATTTTTAAATCATTTTTTGAATACAGACAGTGTATGTACAGTGTGTGTACAGGACAGATAATTATTTTTTTTGCATACATTAAAATGTATATGAAAAGATATAACATTAAAAAAATAATGTTAATATTTTACACATTTTTTCCTCTTCAATAATTTAATTTATTTTAAATTAACTTAGTAAATTTTTACTAAGTTTTTAAATAAATTGTATCGATTTATTTATGTATTGCTATTACGCCAAAATAAATTCAATATCGACGAATAAAATACAACATTAAAAATTGAATAAGAACGTTTATTGTTGTTAATTATTTAATTTTCAAAATTATCTTTCTTGAAAATAAATTTTTTGTAAACAGTTTTACCGTACATTATTTACTTGTTTTTTCATAAACAATTATTTTTTATACAACAAATGTTTACCTTGTATATTTGTATTCTAAAATATATACGATATATATATATATATATTCTTTTTAATTGTTTAAAAATTTTAAATTTAAAAATTAATAATTTTTGTTATGTTATTTATTGTATTTTATTCAGATGGCATGAGAAAAATTTCTATTGATTCAAAAAAAAGTTTCTTTATTCCTGTAATACATTTGCATATATTTTGTTGTATTATTGATCAATATTTGATCTTCTCAGAGATAATCCCTGTATAATACAATTTAGATAAAATGAATCAATATTCATTAAAATTTAAGCAAGTTGTTTTTTATTTAATTGCTTAATTTATAATAAATAATACTTGTCTGCTTTTGCTTATAAATTTATAAATAATCGATAATTGATTTATTTCAAGATAAATGTTTCTTTTCTTTCCTATTCTTCCAGTTCTATGAGAAAGAAAATATTTTTTTTATTCTGCCTATTTGACTTGTACATTTATTCAAAGAACGCAAGGATATTTTCTCATAATAGACTTTTTTAATATATGACCAAGCTTTTTGTAATATTTCCACATTTTTGGCAATGTTTACCCTAGTATACATAAAGAGAGCTAGAGATAATCGAATTAAGATACTATAAATAGTTATGCAAATATTTAATTAACCTTTAATAAAAAATGTATAATTGCATATACATTTTAATATTGTAATATTTGAATTTATTTATACTTAAATTTATTTTTAAGTTAATTTATTTATACATAATTTTATTTTTAAAAACTAAAATTTTAATTTGTATTATTTTTCAAAAATTTATACATATATTTAAGTCTCAAATTTTTTATTTTAGTTTTTTTATTTTAATTTTAATGCTTTAATTATTATTTAATTATATAATATGGTATTCTTCTTTGTGTGCAAAATACTGTAACAATCTTTTATTTAAGTATCTTTCTATATCTTTAAAATATAACAAACTTTTCCATCTAAAACTTTTGAATTATTGAAATCGTTTTTTCAGAATCCATCCAAGAAATCGCGAAAATCAATTTAACGACGATAGAATGGTTGATATGGTTTCACGAAATAAACTTTATATAGGCATGACTGTTCTCTTAGTGAATATTTTCTCATCTTGTTTTCACATCAATGCATCAGACGTTTTCTCATAAGTGGAGGAAAAAAGCACTTTAATGAGATTCAGCCGTGATTTTATAAGAGCTTTCTAGCGAGAGTGTCGACGAAAGCGTGACAAGTAATATGATATATTTTATGCAAAGCAGCAAATCGATTTGAAAACAAGCCGTTATTTTTAAGATATTTTTAAAACCGTTGTTGATTATTATAATTAAGCATTATATCGTTCTTTTGAAAAATAAGTTACTTAAAGAAAAAGAAAGATATAGTTGACGTAGTAACTTCTAACAAAATATTCAGTTTAATTAAATATAATCAAATTTTTGCAATATTATGAAATTACAAATAAAAATGGTATATTATTTTATCCGTTAAACATTACAGATAATATAATGATTGTATATTTTACAAAAATAAAATTACTTGTATTTATATAGACGTTTCTGTCGTCCTTCAATAAAAAGCCAAAAAGTATCGTGTTACCGTAAAAATAATCTAATTAATTATGTAATTAACAAAAGTTTACTTCAATAACAATATGTGCTTCAATAACAATATGAATGTTACCACAAGTCTAATAAAGCTTGAAACGTTCTGAACGTTCTTCAGATTTTCCAACTTTCTTTCGTGGAGTGGTAGCGGTGGTTTCATAAAATCTGACGCAGAAAAATAGGGCAATGCACAACGCCAAGCGCAAACGAGATAAACTTCTTCTGATGCGAAATGAGCTTAAGCAAGCTGCTGTAAATTTTATTCCCGGACCCTTGTACGTAACTAATATCCGCGAGAAAACAGATCTGCCAAAATGAAAATCAATATTTCTTAATTAAAATGTGCGAAATATGTTTTGATACTTATTAATATTTTAAAATATTTATATATTTGTAAATCAATATATTATAGTTGTTTTTTAAAATTATCCTTTAATTAATTTTTTTAAATTGATACATTTATTATTTCTTATTACATTTACGAATTACATTTAGATAATTACATTTACATAATTACATTTATGAAAAATGTTCTAAGCTATCACATATATTTTTAATAATTAATGGCTGTATTTAGTAGAGAAAGTAGCTTTATAACTGTTGTAAAATTTTTAAATATAGTTTTTAATGTGATCTTGCACTTAGTTCCTTATTGGATCTAAACCAATCAAGGTCTTGGATTTACGAAATTTTGTAAACCAATTATATTAAGAATTTTATAACAGTCGCAAAGCTGCTTTCTCTGCTGAACGCAGTCATTGAACTTCTTTCAAAATAGATTATAAGCTAAAAAGATTTATATGAGATTTTGAGTTGTTATTTATTTTACGCGATATTTAAAAATTAAGGGATTTGGACAAAATAAATTTTGAGAAGAAATGGAAAGGAAAGATATATTTTATATACAATAGTTTATTTCAAAAATATATGTATGAATTTTTTATTTAGAATTTTTATTTTTAAAACGAACATTCAGTATTTAAAATTTTTAAATCACAAAAATAAATGGTTTTTAGATTTTATAATTATTATTAGAAGATAATTGATCGAAGAATTTGTAAATAAAAAGAATATTAATAGCGAAACAATTTATCACATTATTTGAGAATAATTTGACAAAACAGTAATACCCAACAGTAAATGCAAACTTTATTCAAGAAGTTACAAATAGACTTTCTGATGTCATGTGAAATGTTACAACCTACGTCCTATCGCGTGCTTGCACTTTTGCCTTTACATTATAATGTTACAATAATATATTTTGAATATGTATTCTGAGCACCTGTCTCTGTTTTATGTCTCTCTGTAAAAATAAAATACAAAGCTTGCAGTAGCGTCGAAAGCGAATCATACCCACGCAAGTTTACTATGTACATAATAAAAATGCAATAGCAGATCGTTAAACTGTTAAATTGTAATTATTTTAAAACAACATTTCACTATATTGTGCATTTACGTTATTTATTTCATATAACTAATAATAATAGTAATAGTTATTTGGAAGATTTTATATTTGTTAGATAAGATATTATTATTTGTTATTTGGAAGTTAAAAAAAGAAGGCTGCAATAAATAAAATTCTGATTTTTTTAATTATAGTCCTACTCTTTCCTATAATCTTAACTATATAATTATATGGTTCTTCGAAAAAAAAGAAGAATAAATAAAAGAAAATAAGTAGATGAATTTTTGTGCATGAAAAAATTCATTAGGTTTAAATACATCTTAATAACAACTGAGCATAATATTGAAACATAAATAAATTTTACTAATTGAATAATTCGGTATCTCATTTCTCTCTTATTTCTATATGAAACTTTCGTAAAAGTTTACTTTTATTAAAATATATATGTATGTATTTTTTTCCCTAAACTCCAAACTTTTCCTATATCTCATAATTTTTCTCTTATAATCATATAAGATCATTATCTCGAGCACAAGATTTACGCGACCAAATGCTTACAATAGGAAATTTCATGAAATTAGTGGTAGACATTATTCACGACCCT
Source organism: Trachymyrmex septentrionalis (assembly GCF_001594115.1). Classification (NCBI taxonomy): domain Eukaryota; kingdom Metazoa; phylum Arthropoda; class Insecta; order Hymenoptera; family Formicidae; genus Trachymyrmex; species Trachymyrmex septentrionalis. Next base: position 6,610,382 of record NW_017305180.1, read on the forward strand.
ATATACTATACGTGCTCCGCACATAGTTATCCCGCAAAATCAATGTGGAATCTCTGTGATTCATTCGAACCGAATCGATTCAAGAAAGTGCTCTCGAAAGCAAAATCGGGAGTTAAACTTCACTTTACCGCTACTCGAGCGCATCTATTGTCGATCATTAGACGCGGCTAATAAAGTATTCCTTGCCATACACTGAGTTTCCAAAGAACCAACAGCAACTCCTAATGGATAATTGTGTTGGTGTGCAATAACAAACACTTTCTCGTCACTACCACAACACGTAACTTTCTGAATGAAAGATTATCATTCGAGAAAATAGCACGCAAGAAACTATATGTCATCGAGAAATGAAGAGCTTAAATCCACGAAATATTTATTTACTCAGCAAAGTTGTGCAATTGAAAAAGATTATAAATCATTTATAAGTTTTGTGTTTAATAACGATCACAAATGTATTATGAATTTATCTTTATTTTCGGAAAGATATATTTGCCTCTTCGAAATTGTAAAATAAATATTTTATTGGGGTCGATCGATCTTGAAGAGATACAAACTATAAAGTATATTACATTTTTAATCTCGTAGCTTTTCCTTATATCCAGGGTATTATCAAATAATTTATTCGATTTAACAATTTATCCAATCTTAATCATCTCGATCATGTCTAAACAGCTGATACATCAAGAGAAGTGTCGCAAAATGAAGCTGTCAAGTGTGGCTCTTCGGGAGCCTTATCAAACCGAAGTTTAAAGGTGAAACACGCCAGCGCAGTCCACCAGCGACAGCTTGCAGTTGCAGTCTGCGAAACCGCGCCGCTTTATGGATTAACGAGCGTCCGCACTTTCGCAAAGTTTCACGTAACACGATCGCGAAGCGGCGGCGAGTTCGCGCGCGATGCGGAAGTTTTCGGTGTGAATGCGAGCACTTGCAGGACGAATTTCTGAGTAATTTCACCGCGATGGATAACGAATGTGAATACCGTACGACAATATTATAATCGATAATGAAATACGTCTTTTCAGTTTAGAATTTATATATTTGTTTGAACTATCGTTCAAAACAAAATTTTAGCTCTTTGAAACAAACTTGAACGAAACTCGAAATATATTTATACGTTAAATCGAAGAGCAAATCGTTCCTGTTCAATTAATTCAGAACTACAAATGAGATAATGAAAAAGATACATGCGAAATGGCAACAAGTGAAACAGCATTGAATTTTTTAAATCTGTAATAAATTAACTAATTTCTATTTATTGTATATTATAAATAATGCAGATTATACATGTATAATTCTATTTTAAATAATTAATCGCATAAAGTGAAGCATAAATATTATAATATAAAGAACATAGGTAATTGTGTGACTTTTCTGCATTTTATGTAAAATTGTCAAAGTAAATCATTAAAATGTAAAATTATGTGTACGTAAAATTTACAAGAATTTTAAATATATTAGAATATTTCCATATGACACAATGCCGTCTTTCTGTTTGCGCTTGATTAAATAATGGAAAAGAGGAAATTGTATAAAAGCATCCATCGGTTGAGTAGACCGTAAATGAACTTCTATCTTGATAGAAGTGCACGCGAATCCCTGCTGCTTTACAACAATACGAATTGAACTTGAAGCCAGTTCATTTTAACAAAAACAAGGAACACTCCTATGCCATCTCCATTCACTACGTTTCTTTTTGTTCTTTAGGTTTCTCTTTAGTACTAGAAGTTCGTGACGTTCTTTCTCTAAAACGAAGCATCATTCTTTCAACATGGTTTACCGATCTTTTGTTCTCTGACATAAAATAATATACAAAGAAAAGCAAATATTACTTCAAGTATATATTTAATCATTACCCTAATTTTTAATTTTTTAAAATAATTAGGAAATATCTCCTAATTATTTTATATTAGAAAAAAGAATATTAGAAAAATAATTAAGAAATATCTTCTAATAATGTTAAAATATACAATGCGATTATATTTATATTCCTAATTCCATTGATTATTTGGTTAATTTTTAATCGATTTTCTTTTTTGTTAGCGGGAAATATACTTAATAAGAAATTTCGATATTGATGCATGAGTTTGATTTATAAGAGAAAGAGTATTTAAATATTTGTAGATTTACAAATATATTTATAGATATTTTGGTTAGAATTTATAGTCAATCTATATATTTAAGACTATCTTAAATATAGTTTTAAGATATCAAAAACCAATCACAGAATATTAACATCTTCAGATGGTTATTTTAGAAA
>NW_017305180.1:6612740-6618608 GCF_001594115.1 Trachymyrmex septentrionalis
TATTATAATATAAAAAACTAATACTTTTAATAATCTTAATTAACTTTAATTAACTTTAATATATATATATATATTTTCCTCACTTTTTCATTTTTACAGTAAATATGCTAAAAAAATAGCTATTTAAATCTAGATAAGATTTCCCACGCTTTTTTTCAACTATTGTATATAATGACTTAAAAAACTCTAGAAGTACTTTAAATTTTATTTGTGTTTCTCTTATAAATTGTTTCTAAAGTATGTCAATGCAGCTTCCAATTGTAAATATATTGATTGGCGATTCACGATAAATTGATTAACCGATACTTTACAAAAAATCCCTGTGATAAATTTACCCGCACGAGTCCGTGAGATAAAGATCTCGCTTCTGAGAACGTGCAGAAAGACAAGACACGAAGTGCACTCGAATGGATTTCGGACTTCAGGTCCTTCGAAAGACTATAAATCGTTCTCAATGTCCTTGCTCGAATCGCTTTCCCGGTTCTCTTCTCTCTTTCTTTCGATAATAAATCCAAGTCTCTTGACTTCGAGCTTCTCTTATACTTCTCTCTTTTGCAGATCGCGGTCAGCGCGTTGCCGGGCCTGAGAAGTAACGTCAGAACAACGACGACAACGGAGGAAGCAACTCAGTGGAGGAAGGCGTGAGAGGGGCTTCTCGATCGACTTTATATCGATGGAGCCGTCCTGATGCAGACCGCGGAACTACGCGGGAATCACCCGGCCTGGTCGTCGGACTAATTCTACCGGCAGGCCCTGGCTATTTCACAGAGCAGCGAGCTGTCTCATCCCCGTCGACGGCAACAGACCCAGCCACTTCCACTTCCTCCACCCCACGTGGCCGCACCATTACCTGATAAGGTAATTTTTTTTTTATCTTTATCGAAACTGCATTCTTATAGATTTCTAGAGCAAATATTTATACTCGTGTAATACACACCAATTGAAAACTGAAGGATTTACTCCGTAATAATAACTAATCTAACGTTTCTATACGTTTCTTATGTCGAAATATCATTGATTACATTTTTTGGTGTCATCCTAAATTAAAAACAATGTATTGTATAATTAAAATCTTCTTATTAAGAATATAATTGCAAACATTATGCAAAAATTAATGTAAATAGTTGTTTGTAAATTAAATAGTGGATAAATTTGTAATAGTGGATGAGATCACTCAAAGAAACGAGAATTTCTTTTAAAAATTTTATAATTCTTATATACCTATATCAATCTATATATTTATATATTTAAAATGTTGGAAGTTCTGGAACGTTTGTCATATAAGATCGATTCCGACAGCAGAAGAAACGCAAATATTGTAGAAGTACAACAAACTATCGATAAAAATACATTTTATAGATTGTGTTTTATACAATTTTGTTCATGAATTTCTCAATGCTGTACGCTATGTGGAACTGCAGAAGCATAGACATTATCTCGTTAAGTTCAAAGCGATTGATTCACAAACAAGATATTATCGATGTACGTTGCAATTATGCAGGAGCCATTTATGTTCATGATCCGATCTGTTGATTAATCTCTTTATCGGGTTATCGCGCTATTATCTGATAAGGTTCGCCAATTGACTACGAGCACGCCGAGGCATGCCAGGGTTTAACCGGCCACTCTGTCCACACTCGATACGTGTTTGCATGGTGGTTGAAGATCTTTAGCAGATCGTTTGCTCGAAGACGTTGATGGACGAGTTTATATATGCAGAACAAGTCCATCCCGCTCCCGCACATGATTCGCTACATGATAATCGTCCTGCATAAGAGCAATGCACGCAGAAACAAGAACGCTGTATCGCGATATCGGCAATTACTTCTTTTAAGATGTATGCACACCGCAAACATTGTACGAGAAATTACATCTCGGTGGGTTAGAAACGTTACGGTAGAGAGCCGTCCTACTTATCTTGGTAAGCTCTGCGTAAGGCGGTCATAAATTCCGCCCGGAGTAATTACGGGATATTTGCGAGACGCACTCGTAAAGGGTTTCCATTGAATAGTTTCGCCTCTCGGTCTGAAAGAGAGAAATAGAAATGAAGCTCGATGTCGAAATGAAGCATTACTTCTAGATATTCCGTATTCAAATTTTCTGAACTAAGATCTCTTTTGACTTGTAACATCCGTTTACATTATGCGCGTTGCATTCGTTATTATAGAGAGCTTTCAATAGACATTACTATGTAGCTTGGGATATTTCACGTGATGAAATCCTTTTTCTCATTTTAGTCGCCGGCCTACTGATAAATTAACCGCATGGATATTATAATAGATTCCGCTTACATTCGAGACGCTTAAACTATAACGAGACGAATGTGAAATTTTGTCCTGAACCTTTTATTTTGCGTTATATACTCGCGTTTTAATTTCGCCGAAGACATAGTGCTTATAACGAAACGAAAGTACAATCTGCTGTGGATTAAATTTTTTTCAAATCATTTTTTCAAATAACGTGAAAGCCAAGTAATTGAAAAAATGTTTTTCACGCTACATCACGAAAATACAAAAATTATGTAGCAGCCCGAAATAGTTTTCAAGTTCAACAAAATATGCGTGGGTGATGATCGTTGCAGATACTATAAAAATAACTATCAGCAACGAGAAAGGAGAGGAAAGAAAAAGAATATATAACGCGTTCTTCCATTATTCTGCTGCCAGAGGCAAGTACGTCGAAGCTCGCAATATTCGAGATACCTCGAATTATTCCATGGCATTTTATGAATGTCGCTACGAATGAATGCATTCGCAATAATTTTGCGCCATCTTATAATAAGCACACACCATGTCGTACTTGATTTTAACGAGACGCAGCATTCTTAATCGTTTCTAAGGAAACTGGGTCAGATTTAAAAGTTGCCGGCGATTTCACGCATATGTTTCATACTTAATTTTTACAATATCCTATACGAAAAATACGATTTTGCGCGCGCAGAATTTATTTAAAAAATTGAGCTAAATACAGATCTGTTAAAAAAGTTTATGAGACTGCAAATGCGTTATTATTAATGAATGATTGTTCTCTCAAATAAGGTAGTGATGGTTAATTAATAAGTAATATATTTTTTTCATTGAAAATGAAACATTTAGTTTACACGGAAAAACGATTTTGATGGAGTATTAAAAAATTTACAATTAGCTAAATCTGATAATAATTTTATTTAACTATCAAAATAACTAAATAAGAGAAATAGCAATTATCAAAGTTAGATTTTGAAATAATATATCTATATGTATTAAAATAATTTTTATTCTATTAAAATAATTAAGATGCTGAAACTTTTTGCAGCATTGTTTATCGTACTTGAATTTCCTAATTATTTTTATAAACCAACAAAATTATTTTTAGATCTGTATAATCTAGCTGTAAATACTTCACCAAAAAATCCTTTTCATCTATAAACTAAATGTTTCATTTTCGATGGAAAAGGTATACTTGTCATTTATGTCAAGTCTCACTTCTTTCTTTTAGAAAACAATTCAATATTTTCTAATAATACATTTGCAATTCTATTTTCTAAACTTCTTTGATTACGCAAACGTATAATATTTTTCCGGTTTATATTTCACAGTCCCCAGTGCTTCGTACCGGATGTCAAAATACAAAATACCATGAACTGTGTTTTTACTTCAGCATCAATGGTATCTGTAGCGCGGAATTATTCATCGAAGACCTAAAAGACACTTTTATTCGATGGTCGCGTTGAATTTCGTGCATCACTCGCACCGGTAAAAAACCATCGAGCTGACCTTTTTACACGGCAAATGTTAAACGATGGGCAAAAATTGCACTATGTTTCTTTTGCAAACTGGCACGCTGGAAACGTCAATTGCTGGCGACGCGGTCTTTAAACGTACGGTCGCAAAAGATAAATTGAGCGAAATACATATCATTAATCATCTGTAAACTTCATTTCGAATTTGCACATATTTAATTCATAATTCGGGCGATTTAATAAATATTGTGTTAATATCGAAATCAAATGTAATTGAATATGAAGATTATCATGGTTCATTAGGCGCGACCTGATTACAACGCGTGTATAAATTTTGATGTAATCGTATTGAAAATAACTAAGCCGAAAATAATATTATATAAAAATAATATTATAAATAAATATTATAAATAAAAGAAGAGAAAATAAATATTTTTTTTATATATACTGTATTTTTGTAATTGTAAAAATAAATTAATTTTTGTACTCAAAGGTCCAAAACATTTATCTGAGTATATAAATACGCTATCGGTTTTTCCACAATATTTGTTAATCGAAATTTAAATAATCACCAAACAATGTATTTATCGACAATTAGCTCACGACCGAAGATTGTCTATATCAAGATTTAAATAAAATTATCTATATCAAGATTTTTACGACACGACATATTATACAACACTTTTAAAAAATATACATAATAATATACGATGTTATCGTAATATTTTGTGAACAAAAGAATCGCGATATCACTTTAAAAGAAACTTACACAAATGTTTTGTTTTTTATTTCATTTCTGTGTTAATTTTTAATATAATATAACTTCTTACATTTTTATTTTCTTCGTGTATTTTTATTATCTTTACTATTAATAAATATGGAAAAGTTATTTAATTTCTGCAATCTTTCAATAATATGTCATATTAAAAAATTGATTATAGAAATTGCTTCTTGATTAAACTTTAGATCGCATAAGCTACATTGCATGAAATTTAAAAAAGACTATATAAACATAAATAAATACATATAAATAAAAATTATACATATCTATATATAATATATAGCGCACAGTCTTATATTTATAAAAATACAGAACGTAGTAAATAGTTCATGTCTTATATCAAAATATTAAACTTTAAAAAACTTAAAAGTTTGTAAAACTTTAACGAACTTTAGAAGATTTTTAAGTCTATTATACTTTCAAAAACTTTAATTTTAACATTATCAAAATATGATAATACGGGTGTAAAAAAATTTACTATAACAGAAAATAACATTCTATTCTGTCTTCGATAAAACTTTATTGTCACATTCCCTTCTCTCTCTTTTTTTTTTTATATTATCCTATAGATACATTAAATGTATAATAATAATGTAATGTAATGTAATGTAATGAATTTGATAAACATTTTCAGAGCTGGAGAAGCGGCCGCAGCCGCAGCCGCCTCGGAGCTCTGAGGAGCTGGAGGATCTGCATAAGCTGCTGCACTTCCCCGAGGAGGTGGCGCTCAGGTTGACGGAAAGCGAGTACCATCTATTCTACCAGGTACCACCGCACGAGTACCTGAGGCACGTGGCACAGGATCAAACCACGTTGCAAAAACCACCTGCCAGGCCACCCCCGTCGCCGAGTCTCAGCTGCAGCAACCCCAGCACCATCAACAGCTCGACCCAAACTGAGGACGAAGTATCCTGGCCTGTTGCCACGGTGTACTCCACCGTGCAGATCCTCATTGATCGTTTCAATGAGGTACATTAATTCTTCCTTTTGCATTTGCACTTTTCAAAAATTTGCACGTAGATGTCTTTTGATTACGATTACAGAATGCTACGGACGGGTTCTCTAGATTACTATTTCTAATCAACAAAGAGTTATTATTATTTTATGTAAATAAGAAGAAAAATAATTGTATCGAAGATGATAATAGACGTGAATCAATCTCATCGTGGAGGAAAACGCTCTACGCCAAGAAACCTCTCGGTTTTTAGTCCGCGGAAACTCTCATCAGCCGCTTTTAATGAGGTATCCACTCCTCCAACGGCTTTCCGTACGTTTTCGCCAGACACTTTCACCCACTTTACTCACACACATACACACACACACACACACACACACACACACACACACACACACACACACACACACA
>NW_017305180.1:6618708-6626941 GCF_001594115.1 Trachymyrmex septentrionalis
TATACACGTACGAACATCCTGACCTCGCTTAGTCGTTTCCGCCACCCCTACTGCCATTTCCCACTCTAAATCTTCACTCAAGGTTGGAAACATTGGATTCTCTATCCCTCCGTTTTCCACATTATTCTTTTTATCATCGTGTTAAACAGAAGTCTCGGATAGCGTTGGAAAATTCTGGTCATTTCTTATGAATAACTGCAATGCTCCGCAATTATCTTACAATAGGATAACTTCCATTTTGTTACGCAGAATGTAAAACTCGAATTGCGAAGCATAAATAAAAGTCAGTAATGTAAGAAAGCAATTCATCTTTCATCTTTTCGATTAAATATAAAAAAGTCAATAATAGCTAAGATATGAGATCTATTAGATTTATTAATTATTGAATAAAATAATGACCGAAGTTTGAAACATTGTGAATGTTTAATGTTTCAATTGATATACTCTTTGTGTCACTTTTACATCGCTAAATATATCACATCCGCATTGGCAGGTTTTCTTAGTTCCAAATTTCCACCATTTTACTCATAATAAATGTGATAAATCTCATATATCTTACCAATTTTTTTGTATTAAATAAAAAAGATGAAATATTAATCGTTCTATAAATAAATACAATTACATTATAAACAAATTATAATTAGAGTCGAAACTGAACCGAAACACCTCGGCTACATGTCAATTTCAACCGAAACCTTATATATATAGACATGCTCATATTATATATCATATACTTTTTTTTCATAAATATCATAATTCATATTGAAACAATAATTAAATTTCGGCCGAAATCGAAAACCGAAATTTCGGTTATGTGTCAATTTTGACCAACAAAGAATATAATTACTTCTTCTTCATAAACATCGTAATTTAATTATTGAAACAATAATTACGTATATTAAAATTAATATTTATGAAGAAGAGTTATATGGTCTCAGTCGAAACTGACACGTAAACTGACACGTAAACTGAGCGTTCGTTTTCAGTTTCGGTAAAAGTTTCGGTCGGAATTCTAATTATAATTATAAGAATAAATTCTATGTAGACTTGTCGGAGACATACATTGTGGCTTTCCGTTCAACGACATCGAAATCCGCATTCTAATTGATATGTGTAAAGTTGGCGCGTTGGCGCGTTGGCGATTTGCAAATAAAGTAATCATTAATCGTGTTTGTGTTAATCAGGTAAGCTCATGGGCCACCCACGCGATCAGCAGCTGTGCCACGGTAGAAGAACGGCAGGCAGTGCTGTCCTGTCTTCTACGCGTCGCGCTAACCTGTTGGAATACCGGAAACTTTAATTCAGCTATGGAGATAATTGCCGGTCTGAAGTAAGTACCCATAATGCTTGTCGTAAACGCGTGACGGCGCCAAGTCCCCCCTACTTAAAAGGTCAATCCTTGAATTGCCTTCCACTTCTTGCAAACGCACTCGCTTTATTACTGTCCATAAGTCAAGTAACCCGCATTGTTTCGACTAAGTACGAAAGTCGTAATATAATTTCGTAGACCTGCCGCAAAATTACGAAAGCCCATCCATCTTCATCCACCATAAGCATCTAACCGCAGAGCAAAGTTGCTGTCAGCACCAATAGATCATTACGAAAGACAACCGCAGCACGTATCTCGTCGGTTTCGAGTTTCGATCGGATTAGAGACTTAGCTGCCGTCGTCGATACTAGTGCCGCCTCTGTGTACGCGTAACTATAATTTTGTACCATTACAATTATATAATCGGCTAATCTCACAGATTAACGAATTAGAATGACTAGAGAACTCAAACAAACTACATTTACACTCGTTAAATAAGCCAATTATTATTATTCTCTACACTCTTAAATAAGCCATTTAGTATTCTTAATGTGTATGTGTAGAACTTTTACACGATGACGTCAAGTCATGAATCATTTTTGATAAATATACATACGAATGATTTTATGAGAAAAAAATGTGTATTTTCAATAAATTTTTAATGAAAAAAATTAGAAATTTATACAAATCGCGAAAATAGTCTCGTACATCCCAGTAGGGATTTGCGAATTGTATAATCCCCAACGAGATTGCGACACTAATCCGAACTCAAAGCTTCCTTGAAACTTTCCTCGCATTTGTTGCATGACATTGCGACTTCCAAGGTCATGCTTACAGAATTAATCTTCATCTGTTGGAATAAAGGACTCTTGAAATTATATTTCTCTGCATTGAGACAATGGAGTTCGAGCTTTTATTCGAGTTTATTATTTCGAATACGAAAGATACTTTTAAATATTTATACGTACATTGAACTTTGCTACTATATAAACTATGAAAACTATAGAAAATAAAGAATGTTTAACTTCAAAAGTATCTTTGACCGACTACAAATTAGAGAAACTTTGTACTTAGTTTATCTTGTCGTGATGACCGTTGATCATACAAAGTCAGATGAAACCTATTAAAAGTGCATCCAAAGTGATTTAGCCTCATAAATAAGAATTAAACATCTTTGGAATAAAAAAATATTAGAACAATTATTTTTTTTGCATAAAACAAGATTAATAACACGCAAATGAATTCAAGAGAATCAGTATAAAATTATAAATAGTATCTACACACATATATATATATGTAGATACTATTTATATAGATATATGTGTGTGTGTGTGTGTGTGTGTGTGTGTGTGTGTGTGTGTGTGTGTGTGTAAATTATATTTATACGTATATATAGTCTACACGTATATAAAGAGTTGTTTTATAAATTTATGTCTTTAAACGTAATATTTTAATAAATTATAAAATTACACTTTAGAGAATTCAAAATATTAGCTTAATACTCAATTAAAGATTGACTTCAGAGATTAACTCTACAAATTGTTTTAAAAGATATGCAAAAGCGTCATGATAAAACTGTTTATTGTAATTGAAAATGAAAACATGTACATATATTTGCATTGCAATTCTGACACTTATTTTTATATTACGGTTTAATTTTAAATAAATATTCAATTATATATTTGTATATTAATACAAAATTTAAAATTTTAATTTATTTCATTTTTTAAAGATTTATGACATTCAAAGGTATAATCAGTTAACAAATTTATAAGAGTAATTAATTAATCAAGTTATAGAAAAATGTAAAGATTTGAACTGGATGTTCTTATCGCAATAGAATATTTAAAAATATGTTTCAAGAAAAATCTCTATATTAAAGAAAATTTCATTTTAAATCTGATTATGTTTTAATATAATTTGATTGATTTCAAATTAATTGATTTGTCAAAATATACGTTAAGACGGGTGTTTTATTTTATTAATGTAAGTAAAGAAATTGAAGACGATTTAACTGTCACGTAATCGAATATGATGTTACGTCTTAAAGTTTTATCGATAAAACTTCGCGATATCTTCGAGAATCGGCTCAAACTGTACTTAACGATTACACAAGAAGATTTCTTTGCGTCGGATTCGTGTCCTAAGTAGCAACCGAAGAAACATTTCCTCTCCAATAACAGATTGAAGACTATTCAACAATAAATATCAGATCTTTGTATCTTCCGTTATTAGACCTCATTGGACAAGATCCAATTTTGACAATAGAGATTTAAATCTTTGGAAAATAATACTTTCCAAACGCAGAAAGATCTTTGACATTTTCGCGGTCGCATATCTGAAATTTGCGACGAGTGAGAGATCAAAGATGCTTTGTCCACTTGTCAGGCTTCCAAATGATCGTGACAGTCAGGATTTGACTACAGATTTTCCGTGAAGATGCTTTCATCTCAAAAGAAGGATGGTTATCAAGATCGAGTAAGTGTCCTTCAAACGATCTGTGCGAATTTGACTTGAAGAGAGAACTGAAACGCTAATTGCTATCTCTGAATATTGTCTTTGTTAGATTTTGATCGTGTCATCTTTTTTTCGATGTCAAGTGCATCGTTAAAATTAAGTATTATATACAATATATTACCTTTAATTACCATATTTTATTAATAATCAAAAATATATCAATTTTGAATTTGATTTCTCGTATTGCTTCGATTTATTTAATTTTGAATAACAGTGTTGTCACTTTCTTTCAAAAATAACATTGATACACCTAACTCATATACATAAATCTTTAAACTTTAACAAAAAATAATCATTGAATATAATTTCTTTATGTATTTCTGCTAAATATGTTGCAAGAATGCTTAGATTTCAAATAGAAAATCGGAAAACGCTCGCCAGTTGATTGAAATACTTATACTAGATTTCCTCTACTATGACTGAGGCATAAACGTTATGCGCGGTAACGACCTGCTTCCGGGCACGTTTCTGCTTCTTCGTCTTGTTGTCTCATGCATCGTATGTTTTATCTTGAGATAACATCCAGTGCATTAGCATAAAACCATGAAACAATACAAAACAAGAAACGCGTATACTATTTGCTAATTATAAAAGGAATCGGCAATTTACTTGTGTAAATTGATTATGTTAATTACGTACACATTGTTATCAATAAATTGTAGATATTTAATGAGAATTACTATTGTTTATGTTAAAAAAAATGACGATTGTTTTAATGTCAGAATTTCTAATTATAAACTTTTAAAGAATTTTAACAAGTTAAAAAATGAGAGATTCATATTATTAAATTTAATTCTTTTTATTATTGTACTCTTAAACCTGGCAATAATAAGTAAACTTCAGAAATGCTAAAATAAGATAAGAATATTGGATATTTTAATATTTTTAATTCATTAACTCAAAATGGTAATAAATCGTAAAATTATCAGACAAATCAAGATCCAAAACTTGTCAAAAAAATATGCCATAAGAAAAAATACAGGATGCGTTCATATATAGAATTGGACAAAATACAAACGCAACAATCACTTCATGTCAGATGACTAATAAATCGAGAGTTCCAATCCTTTTGAAAAACTCAGACAAGCCTAATGTATATTAAATACAGAGATATATCTTGTTGTAGGATCCCTATCGCGTGTCTTATTACAAGACAGAGTGGCTTCCGTGGTACTTTGCTTTATTAAGAGCTCCTCGTGAAAGTTTTATCGAGTGCCCCGACACGTAGCTCATTCTGCGAATATCTCTCGACTCGATGCTCTACCCATTTCCCGAAACGATTCACAATGGCGTAATCGCATTATTTCACTAGTTCTTTCGGGACTGCGACCTCTTTCAACTCGATCCCTCGCGAGGAAGTGGGATAATCCCCCGTTGAAAAGTAATTCGAGTAATGAATGTGTGTCATTAATTTTCACAAAGATCAAGGAGTACGTCGGCGATTCGCGCGTTGTTCGCCCGTAAAATCGTTTTCTTTCCTGTTTGATAATTAATTCTCTCTCAACACGAGAGAAACTCAAATAAAAAAATATATAAAGCGGCATTTACACGATGGACTTTTAATGTATCAAGGAACAATTCGCAACATTTTTACATCGCGGCTGCGAAAGAATTTGACAACGCGGAAAATTTGATTTTTAACTGCCGTATATATATCATTTGCTGAAATCAAAGTGGTACGATTTTTTTATCAAAATTTTGCCCGTAAAATTTGTTTACGAGTGAAATAACACAAATTTCTCGTTTGCATTTCAGTTCTAACTTACGTCTTTGCTGCGGTATGAAAGCATTCTATTGGCTATCTATCCATCTTGCAAAAAGCTGACGCTGATTGACTTAATACTGTTGTTTGTGCTTCAGGGAAAAAGAAATAAAAAAAGATTTCCGCATGAAAGTACGGGCTCTTTGTAATCTACCAGGCGTCTAAAAAGAAGAATACTTTATTAAAAGATTTCTTGCCAACTTGAAAACTACGTTGAAAATCTCTACTTCGAAATCCTGATCGATGTTCCACGTGCACATTTAAATAGGGAAAAACGTCTCCGAGAATATCTCAGAAACTTATTCTCATAGAGGAGAGGAAATATGAAGTAGAAAAGGATCGAACTTCACTTCCGCTTGAAGAGTCCAAGATTGACTTCCTCCTTTCTGCCTCTACCGTTGACTTCCGCGTCTCTGCTCCTATCATTGAAAAAATTATTAATCGATCTTTGTACTGTGGTATTACTATAATTTTTAAGGCGTAGTGCAAATAAAATACATTATATATTCAAAAATCGATAGCAACCAACTCTAATAAAAAAGTCATAAGTATGGTCCATTTGATCGATGACTCGGAAATAACGGGGGAAATCGTATCAGCGAACGTAATATTGTATCTTATTTATAGGAGAAATTATCTGTTTACGTTCTACTCTACTAATCCGCCATTTGGTTATCGCTTCTCGCGGATAACGGCACTCGTCATTAACCGCCCGTGCTCTTCTTTTTATGTTCCGCGAAACGAATGAATTTCGCCATAAGTGGCACAGCGGAGAACCTTTACCGCCTGTTCCCATCGGAAATCCCTAACGTAGAAATAAAATACTTTTTATTGCCAAGACTGTAAAGTTAGACACCGTCCTCTTGTACTCGTCCTTCGAATGAGAGGATAAAAGTTTCGTGCGGGAATATCGTTTCTAGAACGATCGTTGGACGTTGCGCCTGCTGACGTCTCACACATTCGGAAACATTCTCAGCTAAAGCATTCGGGGCTAACTGGTTGTACTATGGAGAATACTGAAAGAGATAGATAATTAACGCTGTAATAGTAAATGTTTCATGATTTTAACGACCATTAGAAAACGAAACAGAGGAAGCATATTTGCAAGAAGCGCGAACTGTTTCATGCAGATATCGGCGACTGCCAATTCAATTTAATCGTATTAATATAAACTGCATTCTTGCTGCGTTTACGACGCTAAATATTGTAATTATTTATCCAACTTTTTCTCGTATCTCTAAACCTTACACATTTCACACGTGAAATGTAAGAAAATTTAAAAGATATTAAATTTCTAATTGCTAAATAATTTTTTCATTTATGAAAAGAATAAATGTGTATAACTTTAAGTCCAATTTTGAACTAAATAAATATTTTAGATTTTTTTTAGAACATTGTGTCTAGTGTTCTATTTCACAAAATATTTAGATCTTAAAAAGTTAAATAAACTCATAATATTAAATTATGTGTTTCAACTGTGTTTCAAAGACAGAAATTTTATGTATATTAAAATATCAAAATTTGCTTTCTAAATTAATTTAATATTTGAGTTCTCGCCTTTAACATTAGCGGCTTCTAAAATTTACTTTAGTTAAAGTTAAGCTTAATAATTCTGCACGTATAGAGTAAATCGCCATATAAAGTTAGTGTACACGGTTAAGATATTAGTAGGAATTACCAAATGTTACTTCAATTTAGATTATTACATTAAAATATTAAATCCTCTTTTAAGTATATAATCTTTAACTTACTAAGTACTTTAATCTTTTGACTTAAAATACATAATCTTTAATTTACTTAAGTACTTTAATCTTTTGACTTAAAGTCTATTCAATAAATTATATTTACGCATTTTGTAATAAGTCAATTAACCTTAATACACGATTATTTTCCGGTCCTACTGCATATGATGAATCGATCGTATCCCAAATTAATTTCATCACTTTCTTATGTATATAAAAATGATTAAGCGATTCTTACATATACTTTAACATTATTGAAGTAGTTGTAAACCCAGATAGCACAAAGAGTTCAAAAAGAATTCAGTGATATGTTATCAATTCTGAATTCATTTTCAAATGCAAAAAGAATTCTTTTTCTGAAACGAATCTAAAAATGAGCTCATAATTGATAACATATTCGACTGAATTCTTTTTGAATTCTTTTGAACTCTCTGTGCTATCCGTGAAGTATTAAAAAAAAAGAAAATACACAGGACGTGAAAGACTCAGGTTGCGATCCACTTAACGCTACAAATGTTTCGAAGCTTTTGATTGACCAAGCGGAAGAAAGAATTTTACTAATTGACCAATCAAAAAATATTTCGAAGCTTCTGTAGTATCAAGTGGACCGTAGCCTCAATCATGTGTGCTAGAGGTTAAAATAAAAATATAACTGAAATTATTAATAACTAAAAAGAGTTGAAGACTATTGAAACTTTATTAGTTATCAGAAGAGCATTAGAATACTAAAATAGTATTAACCTCTTAGTGCTCTAAACGCGTCGCCGCGCATTGCTTGGGAAGCTTAAGAGCTGGAGTGTGCGAACTTCTGCCGTCAGCGGTTTACTTCTTAATTACGTATATCCGAAGAAGTATGTCTATCTTGTCTAATCGCGAACGAATGTGTTGCTTATGTTGCAGATC
>NW_017305180.1:6627041-6643853 GCF_001594115.1 Trachymyrmex septentrionalis
CATATATCCGAAGAAGTACGTCTATCTTGTCTAATCGCGAACGAATGTGTTGCTTATGTTGCAGATCCAACAAGCTGAAGCCGATTTGGCAAGAACGAGGCATGAACGAGCGCATCCCGGTCATGGAGTATCTCTCCTCTGCCCTTTTGTCTTCCGAATACGAACATGCGCTTGCTCGCGCTCTCGCGATGCCGGAATGCCCGGTGGTACCATTCTTCGGGGCTTTCCTGCGCGAGCTGCGGGAAGTTATCGCGTGCGATATAAAGGTAAACACGAAAAGCGCCACTACTATCGCTCATGCGATATCGTGTTTTTTTTTTTTTTTAGACTTTCAATTTCTAAGAAAATGTTTGCATGTGTAGAATTGATTGTTCCACGTCGTTAAACAGAGATTAAATTGGCATTTCATTTATATTTCACCATGTGAACACTGTTAAATATTACACATCAGCGCCCGCTTCTTCGCCTTCCCTCAATTCTATTCTGGAGTATTATCCCTATCTACTATGAAGATCACTGTCAACGTGAGATAAGAGCCAAAATATGTACATGCGTCGTGCAAAAGACTGGTTATTTAGATAGGATAATGTAACTTAACGTTTTGTCAAGTAAGTTTATCTCTCTAACTGATGTTTAAGCGTGTGGAATACGATACAACGAAAGTCGGGGAGAAAGCCCATAAGCTAAGTCGGGGAGAAAGCCCATAAGTAATTGAACGCTTTCGCGTTTTGGCAAACAGCCAAAAAAGTTCACCGGTGATATCCAACATGTCTCTCATGATCGCATCACGAAACAGGCTTGCCGAGAGTAATCGAGGGAAGGACGGCCAGTGACACGATAAATCTACTTTGTTCCTTCAACAACATCTGCATGTTCAAAAGGTAGCGAGAAGTTTGGCGTTGCGGCAAATTTATTTGAAGAAGGAAAACCTTAATAAGAAATTAGAGCAAATAAAAAAACTTATGTCAAGACTTAGAAATGCGCATCCAAGTTTACGAAAGTTTTACCCGAGAAGACTATCTTAAGATGATACTGAATGCCGGAGTAAAAACGCATTAAATCAGGAAAATTAAATCTTCCAAGTACATTCTTAACATAGATTTATTCATGGAATATAATTGTTTGTCAACTTTACACAAACTGTTACAATTGACGTGAGAAATCGGATTAATCCTTGGGAATTATGGAAGAGGAACAGTTTGCGTTTCAAACAGTATTATTTCGAGCGCAAATGTCGGGAACTGCGTATCGAAATTCTTCTATGAAGCTTCACGAAGAATAGCAGCGTAGCGGAGGAGTACCAAAGCGAAGTCTGCGCCGTAAAAGCGACAAGGAAAGGGGTTTCTATCGGCCTCCAGCAGCTACGATGGTTGTAGGCCGGCGGAAACTACTTGCTCTTGTCGCTAACGATCGTCATCGGGGAACAAAACGGCGTCTTCCTTGCTTTTTACAGTTTTTACAGCGTCACGTTATTTGATGTTTAAGAGCATGTTCAAAAGACCGCAACAAAAATCAGTGCTTCTAAGAGCGGCTCTTTTGAAACTCAAATTGCACGACGAAATTCACAAAGTCGCCGGTCATTAAAACCAAGTACGTGATCAGCACCACGAATTTGTAATTAGACTCTCTCTCTCTCTCTCTCTCTCTCTCTCTCTCTCTCTCTCTCTCTCTCTCTCTCTCTCTCTCGGTTCACGTGGAATAGCATCACGAAATCGCGACATGAAGCGTTTATTTCGAGAAAGAGAAACAATAAGTGTACGTGTGTGTGAATGAACTTTGTAACATTAATTAAAATAAAACATTGTTATTATATAATTTTTGTTAGAATTCAAGATAGAAATCTGTTTATAATTTTATGTACATACAATATGAAAAATATTTGATAAATTTAGAATAAGGTATACATTAAAATAAGTATATACATGAAAATTTAATGTTTAAGTTATATACAACATTTTAATATCTATTTTATATTTAAGTTTTATCTATATTTGCAATCACCATGTTAAGCAAATAAAACTGTAATCAGTCAGAATAAAAGCTATAGTATATGCCATAAAAAGATATTATCTACTTATTAATCTACTAATAACAAAATTGTTGATTATATGTTTTTCAAAATAAATATATACATAAATATATAACGTAAATTTGAAGAAATTGTTTATAATTGTGCATCTTGTTGTTAAAAAACATACTAGAACATTCAATTTCTAGGGCGCGAGGTTAATCAGTGTGCGATATGATCATTCATGTCCCAAGCGTTCATATCTCCTGGGTGTCGATGATTAATTCAAATGAATTCGACATCAACTAACATTACGGTAGCAAAATAAACGATATGCTTTGCCTTGAGATTATCGAAGACGCGGCTTAGTAGGTATATCTCATTAACACTGTCCCTTTCTCCCCCCCTCTCTCTCTCTCTCTCTCTCTCCTCTCTCTCTCTCTCTCTCTCTCTCTCTCTCTCTCTCTCTCTCTAGAAGGTATAATCTGCCAAACCAAATGTATCTATGATGCGGATATCGCGGCTTGCAAATGGAATTCCAAATCGGTATCGGCACGGGCGCATTGGATGTGCCAGACATTTAGCCTGTGATATGCGTCATTCTGTTATCCCGAGTGTTGCTAGTCGCCCCCTCATCGGCACGTATTTCCTTTAGGATACATTTCCGTGAAGAAGGAGGAGGAAGAGGAAGGATAACGAGGTTAAGCAATCGCAAAAGTCGCTTCGTTCGTTCGGCATCACGTCTGCCACGGATGGTTCCAAGCTTTAAACTCCGAAAGACCAAACATTACTGTCGCTCTCTACGTTGTCGCATTTCCTGTGTCTACATCATTACTTCTACACCGTTACTTTAAATTAGAACATTTTAATTAAATCTGAGACTTGATTAAAAGTATAAAAATATTTAGAATGTATATTAGAATGTATATGTAAGTTAAATAACTAATAAATGAGAGAGAACAACTTTCATCCGTTTTTAAATGTAAAGAATTGACCTGAATAAACCTATTTACTTTTAACTTGAAGAATTTTTTTTTTATAAAAAGATAACTTATAAAAAATAATGTCCTATTTTTTAGAACAAGCAAGGACTAAATTAACATCTTTCTCCTTTAAAGTAAATCTTACTTAAAATAAAATGTTTATGAGTTGTGTTTCCCACGATATCTTCGACCCTTCTCCAACCGTTAATTCTCTCGTCTTGTTTTGCCCGACAGTTCGAGTTTCGATTAAAAATGATATCGTATTCCATCATGTAATAAATTGATGTCACCAACTTCACGAGAGCGTTAAATTAATGTCTGAACATAATTTCTTTTCCACGAATAGCTCAATCAAGATATATCCAAATTTTTCTGCCGACAACATGTTCGCAAACGCGTATTTTAGCACGTTTGCAATTTGGATAGCACGACTTAGCGGCTTTAGGATGCCGTCTGACGGTGGGTCGATCGGCGTGTAACATGGCGCGATAAAATGAAACAGCGTTACCTTATGACGCTGCATCGTGGAACGACCGCTCAATATATATCCACGCGGTAGATTAAGGTTATCGGATAACAGTTAATTATAAGCCGCATTAAAGTTCTTGCTACTAACGCACCTCTAGCTTACGGATAGACGAGCTTTCGAGCGATTACTTGTATATATAATTTGCAGTAACGCGACTTAAAAACTTTGCTACAAAAAACTGAAGACGTAATTTTAAAATATTGTTAATTCTAATATACATAAATAATATCTTGAGTCCAAATTTTGCTCCTACTTTAAATCTTAATTTTAGGACGTATGTAGACTCTAAAGATTTGTAATAAATTTCTAATCTAATGAATTGAGTTCTTACATTGTGCTTGTAAATGGCAATTATTGTAAGATTTCCTATTTTTAGGTTTAAAAGAAATTTTCGAAATAAAAGCTAATTAAATAATATTAAAAGAGGCCCTAGTTGATTGTTCAAGTATCAAAACAGGTTTATAAGGTTTAATCATTGAAAGGAATTCAAAGTAGGACTAAAATTTTGACTCGGGGATATTTTTATACGTACATTTCCGATAGTAATTATAGCCATAGTACATAAGAAAATACCATAAGCACAATTCGACTCATTTAATATACTATTAGATTCATTAATTAAATTACTTCGCATCCCTACACTTTGTAGAAACGTAAAAATATACTGGCAAAGAAATTTTCCGAGAAATTAAAAATGAGACCACGATTTTTCCACTTTCTCAGTTCTACCAGCCACTTATATTTACGAGACTGTTGAGAGATTTACACTAGTGAGAGAGAGCTCTTTATATGTTACTAGTCATTAACAGACTTAAAGGGCCATCCAATATTCTTGTTGATGAACACGGCAGAGTGTATTTCGAGGTTGCGTTTCAAGAGCCGTAAACTATTGATTCCCATTTCGAAAGCCAAGTTCCTCTTCGAGAAACAAAGGCAACTTCGTTACTCGGATTATCGAATCTACGTCCTCGAAATTGAGCATCTTGTCACAAACAATGTATTCTTTCGAGGTGTCATTACGCATGGAATGATGTAATATATCCGAAACAACAGCTGACAGTGCTTTATTTCGTCTGAATTTCCATGATCTATCAATAATGTTACATCAGAAACGATACCAATTAATTTATACGCATTGTACTCTGTATTATTTAAGATAATGTTTTATTTATATTATTTGTATATTTTGTGATCTCATAAAGTGTCTATCTCGCATGCAAATTGCTTTAATAAACAAATCGAATTATTATGTTTCTCTTTTCATTCGTATTTTATTTGGTGTGTCATTTTGAATATAGTTTTACAATTCTAATTATGTATTTGTCGATGTTATGTTATGTTACATGAAATTAAAGGCTAATTCCATTATTGTCACTTTGAACAGACCGTTAAAATTTCAAGGAATTTCTATTTTCCCTAAACTTCTTTTGATTTTATTTCCTCGTTAAATCGCATAATAAAATAAACAAAAATGTGTACCTTTTAAAATTGAATATTTGGAACAGAGTGACAATCAGGAAGTTTCTAAAACTAAATATTGTAAGTAAAACTTACAATTAGAGAGTGAATAGAATAAAACGAATTAAACATTTTCAAAAAAATACCTGCTAAATTGGTGGCTTTTTTTTATATAATATTTATTTTTACAAATTGTATGTATTCCTTTTTCATGCTAATAAAAATAAAAAATTATTTCTACAATAAAATGTTTAATTCATTTTGCTCTGTCCGTGTTTATTATAAAATAACAGTTATTTAGCTTCAGCAATTTTCCGATTTTTGTATATCTCTGAAAAAAATATATTATGAAAATGGAAACCATTTACTCTGAGTATAGCGTATATCGCATTTTCATTATTACTTTATTTATTCTGAATTACGTTATATAATTATTGAATCACAGCATGAAGTAGGTCGAGGCTTTTCCATAATACCGATACAATCCCTTGTATAACAAACTTAACTGCGATTCTTAAAGAATATCGTTGGCTCGGCATGTTTCAGCCTCAGCCCGAGTTCAAGGAAAATCGCGAGTCACCACGTGTTAGCATTAAGGAGAGCGAACCTCAAGAACACGTGCCTTCCTCTGTGCCGGTCGCCAGGATTGCCGTCGAGAGTAACACAGAGACGCCGTCGGGATGGAGTTCAAGGAGCGGCTCCTTGAATAAACCGGAGAACCCCATCGCACCAGTCCACGATACAAATTCCGTTCTCGACAAAGTCGCGCTCTTTCACAAGGTAAGATATATTCAATCAATGAGTATGAACTATATAAAGATCGAGCAATCTTAATAAACACTTTTAACGTTACGTTACCAATGCTTTACATAATACAAGCAAGGAAAGAAATAGATGTTTGAAAATAGTTTATTTGCTTGAAATAATTAGTGTAAGTCAGCTTTAAATAATCTTCGCACTAAAATTCAATTTATAATTCTATTCTATAATTCTCTTCTCGCTGTATAATAAAAAAAAATATTTAAAAAATTTAAATGCACATGCATAAAATATGTGTATATAGAAATATACGACATATATGAAATTATAAAATAGAATTCTGTTCTGTAATCTGACGTGAGAGAATTATATTGAATTTATAATTTTATAAGCTATGTAACAAGAAAAACATTTGAAAAATTTAAATACACATGTATAACACATATGATGTATGTATATAAAAATATATGACATACATGAAAGTACAATTAGAATTCTAATCTGCAATTTGATGTGAATTATATTGTATTTGTATAGAGAAGACTCGTCGACTATTGTCTAGAGATGTTTCTTTCTTTCAATGTATCCTAAATATGTATCCTAAATGATGGTTTAATTTAACAAAGGATAATTTTTTTAAGCATCGACATGCTCGTGGCAGAGACGCGACTACTGGTTCCCTTCATCGCACCCTGAGCGTTCACACGACCGCAATTGAGCAAACCTACATGGCGGAGGAATGCGACGAGAATGACTATCATCTTGATTTAGACTCCTACAAACCCGTGCAGCCGCTCAAGATCGACCATGGAGTCGCTTTGTTTCCCGTTGCCGCGCCACACACTGGCATGGATCTTCATCTTCTGCAGGTATGTTGCGCTACATTCAGTAGACAAATGCACGTCTCAGACGGAAATGTAGATATTGTATCGAAATGAGAATCTCGCGTCATCAATTTTACGCAATAATTATGATAATATAAACGACACTTTCACGAGTCTGTATGTTTGATATATACAGGCTGGTACCACTATAATTTTTATTTTAAAGACAGATATGAACTTCAACACAATTTAAAAAGAATGACACAAGATAAACATTCTTCCCAAATAATCATTAAAAGTTCTCTTAAACTTTAGCTGTTATCTGCCTCAAGTGTTATCCTAAGAAAAAAAAAACGTTCTCAAAGTTTACAAAATAAATAAATTTCTTTTTTGTCATACACTTATTGAAAAAGATAAAATTTAAAAATTCAAATTTTTGATGAAATTGAAAATAATCATAAAAGATAATACTTGGTCACATGATTTTGTTCAGAGTGCATGGAAAATGTTTGTGTTGAAACTTAATTAGCATAATTAGTAATATTGCGAAAATTTACACAATGTAATTTCCGTTCTATAACAATAACGCACAACGTTCACTCTCTATGTTGCATCCGGATTACTTTATTACAACACACATACATCGAGATAAATAGAGAGGTAGACAAATATAGATAAAGGCAGAAAGGAAGAGAGAGAGAGAGAGAGAGAGAGAGAGAAAGATAAACACAGCATTCTGAGACCGTTTTGGGATTGAGAGACATTCACGATGTTTTGGGATTGAGAGACATTGCATCACATAACGAAACTGCCAATTGTATACGTGACATCGCGATACTGCGCGTGGAGTGCATCGTAAATATTGGACTCGCAGGATTTGTTGCACAATGCCATGCGACACCAGGACGTTTTTGATCCTGACGTTATAGGCCACAGTGAGAGAGAAATTAGAGATGTGTGATTTTCTGCTATCCATGCCACATGGCACAATGAATATTAATCAATAATACTAGCAATTACAAATATATAAACGGCGTTGAATCTAATTCACAATATATTTTGTCAAAGAATATTATCACATAATGAATTACAAAAGAATTATTATATCGAAATAAGGTGGATAAAAAAATATCTAATTGTAAATATTTTTCTAACATTAGTTTTAAGAGATATATTAAATTTAGAACTAATCATTAAAGTTCTTTTCTCCATTACTTTTGGATAGACATTGCTGTGTATTGAAATCCTCTAATTTTATAATTAACTTACAGTTATCTCTCTTTATAAAAACACTTAATAAATAATTCGAATTTTATTTCAAAGCAAAGTAGTATAGAATGTAAATATCTTATGCAACGTCTTTTCAAATTGTCATTTTTCAGAGAAATAATGCAAAATAATTGTATATATAATAATATATATGTATACATGGTATTAAAAAAAATATTTACATTGTTAAACCCATAATATCAAATTATATCCAATTTGAGTATTTTTAATCATTTCTATAAGTCGTCACTGTTTCTACTCAATACGTCGTTAATTTAATTAAAACAATAGTTATGTAATTTAACTAAATAATTTAACTTAAGAAAACATATTTTTTATTCAAATCTAGTTATTTTATTTACTTAATACCTTAATATAGACGTTGAAATTAACTAGAAATGAATTAATTTATATTTTGACGCACATGGAAATTAAAAATAACAAAATTATTTAACTTAAGGGATTGGATTACCATTGCTTCTCTGATATATAATACAATGCAAAGTTTTAAATTTTTCTTGTTTCAGTCAAAATGAATAATGGTTTTCCTCTATCGAGTCGGTAAGCTTCAATATAAGAATTTAATGTATCACATGTATACATAATGGAAGAAACAACATCCGAAATGCTAAGGTTTAAGTACCGCGAGGTGAAAGATAATACCATATTCAAGAGAGTTCTTTCATCTCTCAAGAGTGGATGCGATTATTTAAACAGAACACTATAATATTTGTTATTCATAATTATGTGTGTGACTAACGAGAAATTCAACTAAATTTATTTTAACATCTTTGTGTATTATAATTTTTAGTATCACATTTAAATGAACGTTTAGAAATTCAAAAACTGTTATCACTAAAAATAATTATCTTGAATGTGAAATATGACGTAAATAAAAGATATGAAATCTCATTTAGGTATAATTAATGAAGATTGTAGCTCTACGTATAAATTCTGTATATTAATCGATACTGATAACCGAGATTTTTAAATAAGTAAAAATAATTTAAGATATAATTCAAATTCTCTCACTCCCTCCCCTCTCCCTCTCTCTCTCTCTCTCTCTCTCTCTCTTTCTCTGTTCGTAGTACCGTAATGTTCAAACAAATCCTAGCAAGAAATTTCTATTTTGCTAAGGAATTCCACAGTTACTTTGAAATTTAAGAGAATACCTTCGCATTTTCTATTAGATATCGTAGGAAAGAGAACAGAGATTCTTAGATCTGTAATTTCTTGTTGAAACTACACAAATTACAAAAGAAGTATAGGAAAGATATTCGCCTCTCACGCGTTTGCTATTTTCGCAAATTTTGATCAAGATATAAAAAGATAGAAAAATTTCACATTTGTATAACTTTTAAATTGAAAATTTTCATTAGCGATGTTTCCCTCATAGCATTGCAACTGAAATGATACTGTCAACACGTAGCTTTGCTACACATGAAAAAGATTTTAAAAGGAACTAGTCTTACTTCCACATCTCCGGCAAGCTTTGCGGAAATTAGAGAGGAAACAGAGAAATATGCGAAAAGATTAGGAGGGGAGGGGAAGAAAGCTTTCTCTCTCTCTCTCTCTCTCTCTCTCTCTCTCTCTCCCCTCTTACCCCTCTTTCTCTGTCTATCTGTTTGTCTGTCTCTATCTTTGTCTCTCTCTGCGACAAACGAACCAAGGAGACTGACGGAAAAAACGTTGTAACTTGGCACGTAAAACCAGGTCATCCTTTTGAATCGAGCCACCAATTGTCAGCGTTAATTGAGTGGCAAGGGAAAAAATGGGACACGACATATTTGTGGGAGAAATGGTTCATAACGAATAAAATTCGTTATCCTCCCATCATAAAATTCCGACACAATCGATATACCATGAATTTCTCTCTGCCACTACAGAACGTTCTCGGAGAATATATAACATGCGAATCTATTGACTGTATATCAAGTGAAAAATGGATATTTCGGAAAAATTTCGGGAAAAGCTATACAACTTCTTCTAGCTCAATGCTCCTGCGAATAACAGTTTCTCATATAATAGGTTTGATACCAATAAATGTTCAGAGAATGCAAACACGTCAAATATTTATGTATCGCATATTGCTATCATCAATAATACAAGCGTGATAATATTAACATTGCTAGTAATCCAAGAACTTTCGCCTATTTTTTAATTAAATCGATGTTTATCTTTATTTAACGAAAATTCGATCTTCGAAATTTCTTACAATTTGGAATATTAAACATACTTCTTTTCTAATTATTTCTTTTATTATTAATTTAAATTTTGTATTCTTCTATTCAACTAATATAAATTAATATGATAATTAAAAAATAATATTTTATAAATTCAAAACGTCTTTATTTTGATTAACAAAAATTTGACTTTAAATTTCTCTGTGAAAATAACCGAATATTTTTGAGATATCCTTTATATTTAAAGAATAGTTTCGTCAATTTAAAAAATCGTAAAAATTAAACGACAGAAATTAAGCTTGAAAGTGTAGTGAAATTAGTACTTTTCTGACAAACCATCGTAAAAACTACAACTCTGTGATATTAAAATGCGGGTGGTATTGTTTAATAGAAAAGCATGCCGGACATGTAAACGTGAGAAGTTTCAAAGATAATTTGAATGTGAAAATAAAAATGGACAGGAACGCTAACATTTCGTAAATTAATTTAATTAATTAATTAAATTCCTGCTCTTTACGTGTTTGCTCATACTGATACCAGCAAATAATTGTAACTAATTAAAAGTGAATTGAAATTATGCCTCTGTTTCGACATTTGCAGATAATTAACTTCTACTTCTATTCTCTATTCGCAACAATGCGATAATTGCACAAAAATATAGTCTACATACTTAAAAAATTTAACGCGCCGGTTTTTTCAATACTCGATATACATTTTTTTCCTTATTCACCTTTAGACTGTACATTACGTGATGGAAAATTTTGAATTTGAGTAACTGCCTACGTTATCGATAAATAACTCTAGCCAAATGCACGAATTCGCGCATACGCGAGCGTACGTGCAATAAATGTCCACCTGTACACCGCGCTTAGAAACGATCGCGTAAACGCTGTTATAAGTGCATTACGAGCTCCATCAGTGTTATAAATGCACTCACGCTGTCTAATACTTTGTAGAAGCACGGAACATTTCGTGTGACGCAGTTGCGAGGACCTCGTAGTAGCGAGTAGTAAATATCTTACGCGTGCACACTGAATTAATATATTTATATTAACAGCAAAGTGCTTATTCTGTTTTCTTTTTAAACAATGACGTTATCACAGTAATCCAGTAAAACGGCAACCCAGATTATTACTGCATCTAAATCTAAATACTGGCAGAACAACGTTTCGAGTAAAATCAAATATAGACCATTTGTTACGTATTTACATTTTGTTTGATATTTTTGCATTTACGTTGCATTATTTCTGTCAATTGGCGACAAAATATACAGAAACACAAAATCTTTTACATATATATACATTCATCAGCTAAAAGGTTGCAATACTTTTTTCAACGGGTTTCAGAATTTACTTGTTTATAGAACGGTTGAATCTAAATTAGGTTAGCGTCATAAGTAAGAATCAATCGCTCGATGAGGGCAGGCTGCATCCTATCAAAAGGAGCAAACCCATCGAAAAAAGTGTTGCAACCACTTAGGTGATGAATGTATATACTACAGTCATAATATACAAAATGTCAATTATAAATACTAAATATTAAATTAAATGTTTTCTTCGGAAATTCTTATGGAAAGTTGAGAGTTTCTACTTTAGAAATTTTTTATAGAAATTTGACATAGTGGATTTCCTTACTAATAATGATAATTTTAACATAGTGAATTTCCTTATTAATAATACAATGGTCGAGAAAGATAATTAAAAAATTAATAACAGTCAAAATGATGTGTCAAATATTTATGCAGTGACCAAATATTATCAAACATGTGCAAAAGATCAAATTATTATCAAGTATTTATAAAATTAAAAACAAAATTTCGGCGAAATTAAAGAAAAATTTCTAGCCTTCGATTTGTTCTTCTTTTTTTTCAACTAAAATTTGAAATTTTTCAATTACCTTTTCAAAGAACTTCGGTTTTAATTTTACTTAACCCTAGAACACTACTGTATGTTTATATACATATACATGCAAGTGAGCGCTAAGCTATGCTTCAGCGATCAGCAGGGGTCCCAATCTATCTGTTAAAAGCTGAAGCCAAATTGAGCACCATTCTAGTATCATCCACCAAAGCTTGAAACCAAGCTTTTAAATCCACCAAGCTTTTAAAAATTCAGTCTGTTATATATCAATTTCGATCTCCTGGTAATCAATATTATAACAAAGAGCGTGATAAGCAATTTCAATTTTTAAATAGGTTTATGTTATATATTGTATTTTATTGGTAAGTGTTATGAGAAAACATTAGACTACATATATTCCATATTATTTTAAGATTGAATTAAATATAGTGTGCTTATTCTTTCTTTTTTTTTTTTAAGTTAATAATTAGATTATTTGTAACTATAATGCGTAACTAATTATACTATAGTTTTTCGACAATAAACGATTTTTATTTTCATACTAATAACCGCAAACAACTCTCATTAGCTCTTATTTGTTTTTGTTTTTTGACATTCTCAAGAGTTTGGTTACTTGTTTTATTAGATTATTTGTGTTTATAAAGTTTTAAATATTTCGTTAGGAAAAGTATTATAAAATGTATCAAAATTTTGTGTTAATAACATTAATTAAGAATAGTCTATTTCTTAATTAATTGTTAATGTAAAATTTACAGCATTGTATCACTCAATGTCAATAGCGTTCTAGGGTTAATATTAACTGATGGAAAATTGAAAAACCTTTTTCATCAATCTAAGAAATACATGCGGTTTTCTATATTCCTTAAAACTACATATCTCAGGTATTACATCATGGCACGACTTTGGTGCATTGGGATTGTGAGGGTGGTGCCTCGAGAACAGCATTGGTGTTCGCACGCGTCGATCGCGCTTGTGGCACTTTCGTGTGGGAAAAGCCACCCTGGAGTCCTTTAAAAACGGCGCAAGTTGGAGGTGCCGCTCCCACAGAGGTTTCGCTAACTACGAACCCGGAGGATGCGATACCAGCGGGCCTAGTCGGCAGGTACACGCAGCAGCAGGCTGACTGCGCTTCTGTCACTTTGGAGGAGGGATATCTCGACCTGGGATCGGTGAAAGAGATAATGATCGGCTGTTGCGATCGCGATCGAGAGGCTGATCTCAGGAGCATCTGCAAGAGATACGGCCTACCTGGCTCCGACTGCTGCATCGGCCTTATGTATGGCTCCAATCTTCCGGACAATCGACTGATCTTCCTACTTTGCCCTCCCGCTCTTAGCAAGTACGTACGAATTATTTCTTTAGTTTTGCGCGCATCGATTTATTTTGGAATATTTCTCACTAATAATGCGGAGGAAGAAAAGGATATTTGAAATTGACCATATTTCATATAATTTAATTTAAAAAATAAAAATATATTCATTTTTTATTAACAAAATTATATATGCTTAATTTCATGTTCTTTTTCAGAAATTTTTTTTTATTTACATTTGACATTATTTTATAAATATTTTTTCCAACTTAACTATTTTATGTATTATTTATGTCACAAACTTGTTCGTAAAAAATTACTAATGAATTACTATGCCGTTAATCTATCTTTCCATCACAAGATTGAGTTTATTAATAGTATATTAATGATACGTTCATAATATTCGATATAATTATTGATCAGTGGTGCATTAATAACAAACATTTCGTACGTATTTTGAACGGGTCTAACAATTCCCTCTAATAATTTATGATTTATTGTTAAATTACGTATTGTCGAGATACATTACAAGCAATTACGTAAATTATGTAATTTGCATGTTGCTTTCAGAATATGGTACATGGGATTATGCTGGATACTGCGAGGCCTCAAACGACAACAACAGTTAACAGATCGTAGATCGCGCTGGTTAAAAGAAAAATATCTTCAGTTATACTTTTCCTACTTGGAACAGCCGATAGAAGGCTTGGAGCAGCCGACGACAGCCGACGCTATTCGCATTTTCGGCGGTCGCGACTGGTCTATGACAGAAAGTGTTGGCACGCTGTCTCCTACGAGCAGCAGCACTTTACGCAGACGAAATGTTAAAGGCAAAAAGACAAAATCAATCGGCAACATTCATGCTTTGACCAAGGTTCGTCTCACAGGCTTATCTCGCATCTTTTATGATAAACATAAATTAGATTACATATCACTCCAAACGCCATATTTCATTTTGTAAATAACTCTCTTCGTTGAATTAAATAGTTTTGATTTAACGTAGGATCTGAGTATAAAACAGTACGACTCCTCGACCTCGGATGGAGGTCTGTGCGCTACACCTCTTCGTCATATCGCTGGAAGCAGAGAGTCTTTAACGAGGATCCTGCCAGCGTCACCGAGAGCAAACCGAGATCGAATCCCGCCACGTAGTCCACCCGGTTCCGCCGACCGTATTACCAACTTGCCTTACTCCGCTTTTCAAAGGTATATCATCCTCTCACACGTTTGATTTATCGCATCAAATTCTCTTTATCTATCGATTTTGAGCAAACGATTTATATAGGTCGGGAATTATATAAATCGGAATAAAAAATCTTACAACTCCGTGTCGAATCTTATTTGAACATAAATCTGAATTATGAATTTAAGAAAGTTTTCTCATCTAAAGTGATAAAAATTAACAACTTTTGCTATTTTCTTTTTTTTTTTAAGCAACAAATCTTTGAAGCTGAAGCATCTTATGTTTATCATGCATTAACAATATTTCAGAATTTTTTTTATTAATATAGAGGTAATAATATCTAAAAAAAAGAATTATATGAGTAACGTGATGAAAGAATCTTTCGTGACAATACGTTTCGGACAATTTGAAAAAAAGTTTTAAAATGTAAATTTATTTTTAAATTCTTTTTTTTTTTTTCAATTTTTCTCTTCTTAAATATAATAAACAGTTTTTTCATTTGAACTTCTTGACTTTCAAGCCAAATAATTTCGTCAGTTTTAGATATAAATAATTAGAATATTTTAAGAACATATTTTTAAGATGTAGAAGAAGTATATTCCTAAAATAAGAAAAATGTAGAAACAAAGAAAATTTCAAAAATTTTATAAAATTTGATAAAAAAGAAATCTCTAAATTATTTATATTATAATCAACAAGTTTTCTTGTATACGTCGCAATAACGCGTGCGTATTTTGTGCGTAGTTTATTATGTGTCGCCAGAGAAAAGGACAAGAACGGATCTGGTAGTATATCAGGAGGCTTTGAGGCTCCTTGGCACATGAAAGGAGCGCGCACTACCTCGATCATGTACGAGACACAATTGAACTTTGTGGAGTTTGTCGCGCTTTTCCGATCGTTCAGCTTACGAGCCAGAAAAGATTTGCGTGATCTGTTCGGCCAATTAGCAATAACATGTCGTAGCCAGAGTGATGGATCGTTAAGGGACTTTAACATTCGCCCGGTAGTGCTCAGACAGACTAGTGATGCCACTCCACAAAGAATCGGTAAGCCGAAATAATAATTAAATTTTATGTGTAAATTTAAAAGAAAGAATAGAATAAAATGACGCACAAAATAATTCTTATATTTAATCGTGACAATGGAAATGCAATAATAATTCTTAAATATAGATATACGAGTTAACTTACTAAATAATAATTTACATGGAGTAAATTAGATTCACACTATTAAGTTTTATTATAACCAACCCAATTAGCATAACATATGTACGTTTATTGATGCTTGTCAAAAATATCCACTTTTATCGAAAATGGTCACCATAATTACATTGGTTTCAATCTATGAATGATTACTTTTTTAAATATTTATTTATAATAAAAAATGAACGTTTGAGTTGACTAGTTTTTTAAATACTAA
Source organism: Trachymyrmex septentrionalis (assembly GCF_001594115.1). Classification (NCBI taxonomy): domain Eukaryota; kingdom Metazoa; phylum Arthropoda; class Insecta; order Hymenoptera; family Formicidae; genus Trachymyrmex; species Trachymyrmex septentrionalis. The sequence continues at coordinate 6,642,825 of NW_017305180.1, forward strand.
AATGAGAAATCAACGTTTTACTGTGCCAGGTTTATTGACGAGAAACAACTCTATTGACTGTCACGAATATAAGACGGGCAGCAATCTACAAAAAAAGCAGATCTTTGATGCTGTTGCGGCGGCTAGTATAATCAATAATTGTTCGGGCGTGGATACGTCGAAATCTCAAGTAATTACTCTAGCAACATTTACGAAATTTCTGGAATCTCGGCAGCAGGAAAAGTTGAGTGACGACGAAATCAAGGCGCTGATCAAGGTAAATGCTTATGGGATCAGAAATTCCCTCACGAAAGGATGTTTACTGGATGGCCTCATTTCTCTCTGACAATTTTGTTTCGGATATACAGGAAAAATATCGTGTAATATTCTATACGCCAGACCACCGTTAAAGTATTTGCGTCAATTTTGCAAATAAATTGCTTTTAAAGACAATAAACGATCCTTCGTTTCATTCTATTACAGCGAAATTGTGATTTCAATTTTCCTTATCTGGAAGTGGAAGACTTAACTTTTTCCCATCCTCATGCGACTGTCATGACATCATTACACGCGCGCACTCACACAAATGTGACGTAACACAATCAAATGAGCTCGTTTATTCTCATTTCAGAGGCACGAACCGGATCCGGCACTTCGCACACAGTGGTGTTTGTCTTTTGAGGGTTTTGCACGGTATATGATGGACAAGGACAATTATGCCTTCCCGAACGAGTATGCAACACCGTCCGAAACCGAAATGCAGCAGCCTCTGTCGCAATATTACATTGCAAGTTCCCACAACACGTATTTAACCGGACATCAACTCAAAGGAGAGTCTTCCGTACAGTTATATTCGCAGGTACGCTGTGACTTTGAAAAATAAATTCGCAATAAACTTCATAGAACTAAAATATAAATTATTTTTACTAGAATATTAATTTTCTTTCATTATAACGAATTTCAAATTATGCATTATTATTTAATAATCATTATTCAATAAAATATAAAATATATAAATATAAAATATATAAATGGATAAAAAATTATTTA
>NW_017305180.1:6643953-6661174 GCF_001594115.1 Trachymyrmex septentrionalis
GAATGATTCAGTTTTCAATCTCTAAAAATGAGATTCATTCTAAGTTTCAGAGAGTATATATATCCAAGAATTATGAAAAAAATATTATATCAGTTAAAAACATGCATTTCTTTGAATCGCGTAAAATAAATTATGCAAATTTTGAATAAAGTAGTAATTAGCGCGTATAAAACTTATTGTTTGATAACAAAAAATTTGCAATGCAGGTGCTTTTAACCGGATGTCGATGTGTAGAGCTCGATTGTTGGGACGGTGACGATGGATCACCATTGATTTATCATGGTCACACTTTCACTACGAAAATACCATTTCGCTCGGTTGTGGAAGCGATAGATCGAAGCGCCTTTGTCAGTTCCCCTTATCCCGTAATCCTTTCCATCGAGAATCACTGTTCGCCAAGTCAGCAAGCTCGTATGGCTCAAATATTTCAGGTATTCGATTGATTATTTAACAAATTATATTTTCTTAGTGATTATCATCGCGCCTGACTCAAATTATGATAAAAAATATAATATCATTTCAGTCTGTTTTTGGCGAGAAATTGGTGACGAAATTTCTCTTCGAGTCCGACTTCAGTGACGATCCTCAACTGCCTTCGCCTTCGCAACTTCGTTACCGAATTTTGATAAAAAATAAGAAGCTGGTGATTGATCCTGCCGGTCCCTTGTCGCACACACCCCTTAGTCATCGAGGGAAAATGCTTATGACGGATCGCGCATCTTCCATGAAGCAAATGCGGACTGATGTAAGCAGCACATCAGTCGTGGAATACTTTAGCGAGGATGAAGACGACGAAGAGGATGACGATGAGGATGACAACATCGATGGTAAAAATAATACATTATTAATACTTGGAAAATTTAATCTATAATATCAATCAGATATATATTTTTTCAAAAAAGGATATTGGAATTTATTATAAAGTTCTGTTCTTAAGAGCCTTCCTAAATTCAAATTTAATCTAAATATCTTACAATGGCTACATTGTGGCTATTACTGTATCCTATGTAATTATCGCTTTTATCTTTAAGTTTAATATAAATCCAACCCTCTCTCTCCCTTGCTTTCAAGAAACATAGTAATTGCAATCAATTAAAAATTCACTGAAACGAATCACTTGACGTGCAATTTACAGATAATTCGATTTCGAGTTACGAGAGATATCTGGGTGGCGGCCAAGTGCCGCACGGTCGTTTAAAATCGGATTCAGGGGTGGACGACAAGACGCAAAAGCAAAGTAGCCAGATAGCCAAGGAATTGTCGGACTTGGTAATTTATCTGCAGGCGATTAAATTTCGCGGACTAAATACCATGCCAGTCGGACCAGGAAAAATACGTCATCAATCGCATACAGGACCAGTTCAGAGGCATAGCATCGCCGGTATAGGACCCAGCAGTATAGCTTCCTCATCAGGATCGCCACAATCACTTTCGACGTCCGCCTCGATCGCGAGCGGCGGTAGTAACATCGATAATATTTTCAGGTCAGTTTTTGTTTGTAAAATATTTTTTCTATTCATCCCTATACTTATATATCACACATATTTGTCTTATTATATTTTTTTAGTTTATTCTTATTCTCTTACGTCGTTTTGTATTTTCTTTTTTAAAATCTTTCGGCATTATCATATCGGCATTAATCGACAAATACTGATTTTATAAATAAAAAAAAACATAGTGGTATGTTTCTGTTCTTGTGTTATTAGATCAACTCGTGGAATGCCGGTCTGTTTCCAATGTTCATCTCTGAATGAAAGCTCGGCGAAGAAAATCTGTAGGAAACAACCGTTAGGCGTAGTCGCTCATGCTGAAACTCAACTCATTCGAACGTATCCCGCAGGAATGCGTATTGATTCCACAAATTTCAACCCTGTAATATTTTGGGCTTTTGGAATCCAAATGGTTGCGTTAAATTATCAAACTGATGACGCGGGATTAAATCTGAACTCAGCCATGTTTGAGCAAAGCGGTCAATGCGGATATGTTAGAAAACCTTCAGTGATGTGGGATAAGGGACATATGATGTACAGGTGAATTCATACTCCGTTATATTTCTTACAAATTTTCTAATTATGCAGCAATAATAATTATGAATGTCGCATACAATCCTTAAAAGATCGATTAATCATAAATCATAAGCAGTAGGTGTCAAATCATTGTTTCTGATCACATTCTAAAAATTTATCTTTGCTATAATAGAACGTTTGTGTTAAAAAAAAAAGATAGTTAAATAAAGAATTATTTCTGAACGCTTGTATAAATTATTTTAAAAAATTTTCTTGAACAATTATAAATGTTTTTACAGGCGATTCAACCCTTGGGACAAAGAATTCGACGGACTGCATTCTGCGCATTTAAGTCTATCAATAGTCTCAGGACAATACGTTTCGGTTACGAACTTCGTCACCAGCACATATGTTGAGGTCGAGTTGGTCGGTATACCGATCGATTGCGCGAAACACAAAACAAAGGTGATTCATAACAATGCGTTGAATCCCATCTGGAATGAAAAATTCTGCTTCCAAGTGATGTTCAAAGATCTCGCCTTCCTACGTTTCGGTGTTATCGAAGCAAGCTCTCATCACGTGATCGCGCAACGCGTAGTACCTCTTAAATGTCTACGACCTGGCTACCGACACGTACGATTACGATCTTGTAAAAACAAGCCATTAGCCCTTTCTACGCTTTTTATCTATTCCCGCTTGGAGGAGGAGAGCTTGGACTATAACACCTGCTGCCGCGATCATAAAGAGTCATCTAAACGTCTCTCGTCGAGCAAAGAACCTGAGAAACTGAGCACCGTTGATCCCGGATCCCTAGGTGGTGTCACCTTGAAGAGACGAATGTTCTTCCTGATGGTTTATCACGTGATACCAGACGAGCCGTACACCATCCTAAAAGTAACCCAGGAGAGTACTACGCAAGAGGTGATGCTACAGGCGTTGCAGAAGGCCGGAATATCGCCGGATCATGTAGATGAGTACATTTTGGTAGAGGAAGTGTCTCGCGGATGGGAGAAAAGAGACAAGGAAGAGTTACCGACTCAACGTGTGCTGGACCCTACAGAACATCCCCTTCAAGCACAGGCTCTATGGAAAGGGCAAGGTCGCTTCCTGTTGAAGCGAGTAGGGGACGATCCAAGCAGTAGAGCGTGGCTCGCCTCTATCAGGAGCACGGCCGGCCACTCGAAGCTCAACGATTCCAACACGAGGGACCAATCCACTCACATATGGGACGAGGCAGACACCTTTCTAGTCTGCATTTATAACGTCTCGCCGGAGATCCCTTATGCGATTCTACGTGTGCCGATAAGCAGCTCAGCTCAGGACGTGTTAGCGCAAGCTCTGATAAAGGCCAGAAGAATGGAGAATCCAACCAAGTTTGCCCTGGTCGAGGAGCTGGAATGGGGTGGTGCGGGCGCTGTCGGAAGTGGAAATCGTCAGTTAAGAGTATTGAGTGACGATGAAAATGTTTATACCACTCAAGCCTTTTGGAAAACTCTCGGCAGGTTTATCCTTAGAGAAAGAGAACAAGCCATTCCGAGACGGAATTTGTTGCCAGCGACCCTCGATAGACTCAGTAAGGGATTCTCCGTAGGCAGATCGGTGTCCCTGCCAGGATCCAGCAAAGAAAAGGTGCCTGTTTCGGAAGCACTGTCGGACCCCACTTCTAGAGGCCTGAAACATCGGCTAATGATGTCGGGACGTAGACGAGAAGTTCATTCTGATGGAGAAGATACGCGTGAATCCGACATACTGAATGTTGCTTTTCAACTGAAGAAGGTCTCGTTCAGAAAATTGATGAGCTGGAAGTCATAGTGGCAGTCAAGGGCGTCGTCGATATCATCGATCTTCGCCGCTCGGAGAAGTCACCTGTAAGCTCGTAGTCTAATTACTATGATCAGAAACTAGTTCTGGTCTTGCAAAACATTTTTCATGCTGACGATCCTGTCGAGGTGCGATCTCAAACTGAAAGAAGAGCTTCAGAGAGCTGAAAGATTTCACTTTGTCAAGAATTTATGTAATACAATCGTCACATGGACGATTCCTTCGAACAAGTTAGAATCTGTAAGTCGTTAAGCCGAGTGATAGAACAAGTGGTACGATCAGAATGCTTAATATCTATCGCGATATATAAAGAAATATCAGACAATGTGTTTGCATCACTAATTATGTGATAATAATATGCAAAAAAAAATTTCTCCAATAGGAAAAGAAAAAAAAATCATTTCTTCGAGAAAGAGCAGAATAACTTTTTGGGAAATTTTAATATCTGAAAAACAACGCGACATTGTTAAATTCAATTATCTTCACGATATTTGAGCAAAATATTGAATGATGAAATCGCCATCACTGCAGAAAATAACTTCGGCAAATCGAACTTTTCAAAGAGAATCGAACAATACCGACATGGAGATTATTACGCCGCCATTTTCAAAGATTTTTCAAGAGTTTTAAAAAAGATATAGCATATATCTAAACTTACGACGTAGTACAATCATTAAGTGGCAAAGCGACGATTCTTAAATCCCTTAAATTCGCATGAAAGCCAAGCATCATATTGGATTTTGTTACGTGGCAGTAAATTTGTATCAGACGCGGATTGATGCTGCAGCTTCCGCGTTCGATAGAGACGCGCTGGCGCGTCGAAAAAAAAAATTAAATATCACGCGTCGCGCCTGATTTTATTATTTTTGTACAACGAAAGAAGGAGGGAGATCGCACCGGGCGATCTCTAACCATTTTGCCAAACGACGATTCTAAGTGATTTCTAGATCCGTGACATATTCGTAATGTTTAGACGTATTGGAAGTGCTTCCTTGTTCGAACGTGTTTCCGTTTGAAATATATCGGATTCGCCTTCGTCTAATCGATATATCGCATCTCCAAAAAAATTACGTAGCTTCATGTGACTTCTCGTCATAAGCATCATTTTTATCATTTACGTCGTACCTGAAGTTTTCCATTGATACGAGAGTTACGCTATCGCGTAAAAAGCTCTGTAATAAAGTTATATATCGCTGTTATCGCACTTTATTTGTTCGCTCTATTAATGTTAATAATTTCTTTCTGCGTCTAGTCAACCATGTGATAAGGAATTTGAGTACAGAATCCGATGAGAATATCATAATGTATATTGGGAGTTGCTATTTAAAGAACGTATTTACTATACATATATTGTTAATGCTAGAGGGTAGATCGGTGTTGCATTCTCGATTACCGTCCCTCTCTCCTGACTGTTTTAGCGAGCGTATGTATACGTAGACTATAAATACGAGACCAAGGAGTGTCGATAGAATGGAAAATCGCGTCCGAATGTGCTATTGCTCTATTCGATTATTTTTTCACGTGACAAGGCATTCGCGCGTCGACGATCTTCGTCGCACACTCGAAGCCGGTAGCCTAATTTTATGGAAAATAATTTCGCTAATAACGTTAATTAATTAACTAATGAGAAACAATATGGAATCTGACGTCGCAAACCAGTGAGGTCGCGAGATAGCCTTGCCCCGTCTTCCACGTCCGAATCGTCCCAAATATTTTATATTTTTTCGAGACGGCTCCGCAGACTGACTTTTTAGGCGAATCTGTACAGCTGTACGACACGAGCTGTAAAACACCAGGATTTTTTAATACTATGAGAAAAATATAGAAATATACACACTAATCATATCTTTTTCCGAGATGCTTCGCGACGTCACTGGGGACTCTGTATATTTTTGGATACCACTTCCTTCCTTACCCTTCGTATCTTTCCGAAAATACGTAATCATATCACATATCCACATAAGAGACCAAATGCGCGAAACAGATAAACAGAAGAAACGAGAAACAACCGAGCAATTTCATTTGTACACATATCTCTGATTGTAAGTAAAACAAATAAAATAAATTATTTGATAGATATAAAAGAAATATCATTTGATAGAAGAGAATAGATCAGTGTGACTCGAAAACAGTTATTTTATTTGCTAAATGCGGAAAAAAGATAAAAACAATCTGATTAGTTCGATTTGTAGATCAAATTAATAAACACAAATAAGAAAAATAAATAAAAACAAACTGTATTTATAATACCGTTAGTTACTGCAATCGTTATAAAATACTTTCAGAAATATGTTGACCAGCATGTAATTTACTACTACCAACACATTTGACAATATTGCGAGTAGTTAGGTGATCATGTGTCCCATTTTTTCAAAATGTATTGATTTTTTGTTACTTCCAATGTTTTCGTATTTATGAGCATTTGACATATTTTTCGTTATAATTTTTCCTTTTCTCCTTCCGGAAAGATAAGAAGATACAACATATTTTTTAAAAATCTAAATATAAAATATTTCTTTTTTTAATGATAAGAATAATCGACTATTTGTTTTTAAAAATCGATATTAAATAAATGTGATTATAAATCGATTGCGCTTTTCGATTATAGTGTAAATCGATTATAGCTGCAGATAATCTTGTTCATTACTCCTGTCCTCAAGACAAGAAGAAATAATCGATTAATTATTTGAATAATCGATTATAACCATCCCTATCTCTTTCCCCTTTTTTAGCTTCTTTGTTTTCTGATCACCTTATACACGCGAATAGCTACGATGCATTAAAATTTCTCTAAAATGTTAACATCAGAAGTTTAATAAATCATGAAATCGCGCAATAATATGGCAAGCGCAACAAACACACATATACTTTCATCATTATGTGCAATTTACACTAAATACTGCGAAATCAAAGTACATCCCGGTATACTGCAACAGTATTTACCTAATACGTAGCATCCTCAAGGAACATTATGTATATAGCAGCAATGAACAATGGCTACTAATAACATTAATTAATTACTATAATTAATATTCGACGCTCCTTGGACCTCCGACTAAACCCCCGTATCAAGATCATCGATTGTAAAAGGACCGTATCTATCAAGCGTTGCATCTCGATTGCAATCGTTGTAACCATTCGTCGCTGTGCCGCCGCCGAATGTCACAAGGTGCGTGCAAGCTGTTAGCAGACAACATTGTCCATTGTAAAATCACAATTTAAAATTTTATATTTTCCTCAATAAAAAACCAATTACAATTACTTAATTTACTCGTAACTTTCAGTTTAATACAAAATTCGACAAAATGCACTTCGATGTTCTGTTACGAATTATGAAAATTATGTTATATGAATTATATGTAAAATTAAATTATCTCTACTTTATTCAAATGATAACAATACGCTATTCACTGCAGACTATTTAATTTACTCACTCCATTAATAGCTATCATCGACACGCACAAAATATTTATTATCTGTTATTATTTAGTTATTATTTACTATTCAATATTGAATAGAATTTATTTATTGAGATAATAAATAAAACATTTCACTTTTTCTTACGATATATAAAACGCAATATTGTTTCACTATACATGTTCAACGATCCGCGTTCGACGATATTTTCAATCTTTTATCTCGTTTTCGAGGCTGACATTAAAGAACTCGGTGAGCGTATTTAAAAGATGATTGTATCAAGAGCGGTGCGCACCCACGAAACGATTACTTCTTAATATTTTTGGGACCACTCTGATTAAGGAAACTACCGAAGGAGCTCCCAGGAGCCGATCCTAAATATAAACGGTACCAGTATTAAGGCTCCTTGTTTTCTTCGTCGGTCGAAAGTGCAGACCGCACGAGGAAAGTAGGAGAAAGGAAGAAGACAAAAGAATGAGAGATGGGCAGAACGACAGAAATCGAACGGAAAATTATCCTCAAGGAGATAAAGCAAACGGCCGAATGAATAGATGCTGAAGCACACTTTAAACGATCTATAATTCGCGTCAAAATTCAGGATAAACTTTTACTTATAGTCTTAAGTACAATTTCACTTAATGCTTGATGCTAGATTTCAAATGATTATCATACGTCAATATATAAAATTATAAAGAAAAAAATTCTACTCTAAAATCTGATGCGAATTATACATCATTCAAAATGAGCTTGATGCATTGACCGGGCATATCTCTAATTGTACATATCCGTGATTTTTTGGTAGCTGTTACGTTGATATAAAAAAAAAACACGCGTAATATATATAAATATGATCGTATATTCATACGTATTATCGAAGGGCCGTCGAGCGGCATTTTTGCGTGCGTAACATAATTCAAAGTCAAAGAAAGAAAATAATGGCAGAATTATACTTAATCTTGACGAAAGATGCGATAGTTAGTAAGATAGAATGATTTAAAAAAGACAGATGAATTGATTAATTAATTAACATTTACAATTGATATTTATAATTCAATTAAGAGACGTATTCTCGTCGCGCGCAATCGGGCTGGCACCGACTTTGCACGGTGTGTCTCTGATCGAAATATGATCAAATGCGACATGAGATGTCTCAAATGGCGTATTTATGAATTTTATCATATACATAACGCATTTATCTTGCAAGCGGTCGCTGCCCGCGTCTCTCGTCGATGGCCTTCTCCGGCTCATCGTCGGCAAGTATTGCTATGACCGAAAGAAAATTATATATACGAGTTAACGAACTATGCGCAGCAATTAGGTAAATCGCCGAATAATAATGACTATATCTAGTTATCAGAGGGAAGGGAACCAGGTTAATCGTTTTTTGCCTATTTCTCTAAAAAAAAAAAAAAACTTCATCTCGTTCAATGATTTTTAGCGTTTAATTTACAACTATTTACAATAATTTATTTATCGTCTTGGAAATGAAAAATGCTTATCGTCTTGGTATGAAAAATGCAGAAAAAAGCGTTCTGCCGTTCGATGTACTTTTTGAACGTATATTGTGAATTCTTAAAAATTATAATCTTAATCCGTTTAATCTAGTATTATAATTTCGTCACCACCTATCGTAAACTTTTATGTTTAACCTCCAGTTAGTGTACAAATTTTCGAAAATGTTATTGTTGTACGTGCATAATAAAATTATACTTTTCGTAAAAATATGATATAAATTGGTCAAAAAATAAAAAAAAATTTTTGTGAACTTTATTGTGAGATATTATTATCTAGTAACGAGCCATCATATTTCATGCATTACAATCGCTGTTAAACCGCAATGCTTGAAGAATAAGATGGACGATGAAAGATTTGTAAGGCAAAACAAAAAAGATGTTACCGCTAAAGCAGAAAACTTCTTTCCTAGTACGCGTACAGTATGCCGTAGGATTTCGTCACATTTAAACAATTATTACAAAATAAAAAAGAACGAGCATTATACGAGTAGCCGCTAACATTAATAGAATTCTCTTGGCGTTATTATGTAAACACTCGAGTAGCCTCTGTTCTCGTTCCGAGGAACAAAGAGAAGCATGTAATATCCGTTAAATAAAAAAAAAGCATACGATCATCTTGGAAACTTATAGCGAATTTACTATTACAATAATATATTAATACTATTGACATTGTTGAGAAAAAGGATCTACATGTAAATATATAAGCATAAAGAGCATTTTTATAAATAAGTAGGTATTGTTATTTTAAGCGTAAAATTTTCCTTTCCACTTTTCCTCTCACGTACCCAATTTTAAATATAAGAAAGGTTTTATATAATTTTAAGATAACTGAACGGATGTTTGTTCTTATTGATTACAATCAAATCTAATACATTTCGTAAATTACGCGAAATTTATGTTGAGACTAACTCATCACAAGCGCGCGCTGACCTCAAGCAACCTCAATGTACATATATTAATATTATATTTACAAATTGATCTGAATATGGTTCATATTAAATTAACATGAATCCCTAATAAAATGGCGTTTTAATTATTGTGATTGGTCTTTTTGTGACGGAAGAAAATCTTTTAATTTTAAAACATTTCAATAAATGACACTTTAAACTTACTAATTATTTGGTACACATACTTACTCAATTTTTAAATAACGACAAAAAACATTATTAATCCATTTTTTCCTTCAAATTTTAATTTTTAATACGAATCAACGTACCTGAAAACCTTTTACGTACGCCATATTGAATCAAGCATTTCTTAATTTTAAGAGTGTCAATAATTTTCAATGGTGAGCTTTTGAAACCGTCCAACCATGGTGGGTAAAGTTCGCGCCGTCAGGCCGACCGCGCAGGCGCTTTGACGAATATCTGTCTAAATGTCACAATGCTGAGTATTAAAAATATTCCGTAAAATCTCTATTAACGTCTACTGTTATATTCTTAATTAAGCTCAATTTAATTGACGAGGAGGAATTTCAATTGTAAATTCGATAAAATATCATTAAAAAGTATGTATCTTTGAAATACACGTTTTAAGTAATAAACAAATTATCGAAATTAGATGATCGAGTATTATTATCGCGATATCAACAACAGCTGATCAACCGTTTTACTCTCAAGCGCTCTATTGGTCGATGTGTTATCGCTCGAGATTCTGAGGCTCAGAATTCTCAATAACAGAATAATGAAAAGCATTCACACCAGTCAGTCAGTCAGTCACTCGATATCTCGGAGTTAATTTGGCATTAAGTATCATTTAATTATCCATAATTGATATTCGAATTGAAATTGCATTCTTAACGTTTTCTTATGCCAATTTCGTCGGTTTATTCGTGATCAAAATCCGCGTTTTCGAGCTGTATACATGTTTTATTGCGTAAAATACATTCAAATCTTGTATCTTTAAACAGTTTCTGGAGTTATTTTTTTCGTGTTTTCCTCAACCGCGATCTTTAGTCACAAACGAAATAATAAGAAATTTTTCTATTATATATAATTTTAAGATAATCAAATAACAAAATTTGTCCTTTAAATTAATATAATCAAAAATACATTTCTTGAATTACATAAAATTTATGTCAAGATATAATTAGGCTAAAAAAATACAATTATTGATTTCTTAAATTAGAGATACGAAGATAAGAAATACGTAGTTACTTCCATAAATAATTTTTTTTGTATTTTGCAAATCTTCTATATTTTAATCCTCTTTATTCTTTATAACGTTATTAATTTTCTATAACAATAAGAATTGTAGAGATTTCAAAATAACTTAGATATTGAATTGTCTCGACAATTCCAAAACAGTGAGATATATTTTTAAATCATTTTAATTTAACTGAATGCTTAGATTTTAATTGGTATTTTGTTCATGAAACATATACTTAGCGTCTTACAAGATAATGTTTATCTGATATAACAATGTTTTTTTAATAAGATGCTATTTATCTTTTTATTATCTTTTATTAAAGAAATAGAACTACTTAAAATCTAAAAATTTAAATTAAAAATTAAAAAATAAAATTGTTATTGTGTTACTGTTAATTAATTATATGTCGTGATTAAAATCGACTTCATTAATTCTTGTATTTATACTATTCCTTTTGTATCATAAATATTGTCAATTATTTGATCTATATATACTAAAATACATAAAAAAATTACATTTTTGCAATAATTGTAGAGCATATTTCAATTTGTCTAATAAATTTAACATATTTTCTAAGTTTTAATGCTTCTATCATTGGCATATGCACATTTAATGCTTTACAAACAAAATCTATCTTATCACTTGACGGGAAAATGTATATTTATAGGCTGCTGTACATTTATAGGCGCTTTAGTTCTCTTTGCATCACTGCTCTTGCAAGGTATTATGTAACCATCGCACAACACAATGTCTGTAAGTATATAGCATAGACAATATTTATTGCACAAATATAGACAAATAACCAAATAAATATTTAAACACAATCTTCGTTTTATTATCACATGTTACTACATATTATGTATATAATAATAAAAAGTAAAAAAACACGTTTATTGAAAAATACGATCAACCGTATGTAATTATTGAGCTATATATTAAATTATAAAAGATCGATCGTGCTGCTATCACGTAAAATTTTGAATTAAATTTTGAATGAAGCTAAAGAATCATACTATGTTCCGAACAATATCCAATCATATCGCTTTAAAAGTATTAATCACTATCTCTATTAAAAACAGTATCAATTACAAAAAAATAAAAAATATTTTTAGTATGCATATATATTAATTATAATTTTATATATGTGTTTTTGTCTCTTGCTGTTTTTCTAAGTAAAGTTGATAGTATTTGAGTAATGCGCGTGTGTGTATATATATATATATATATGGGTGTGTGTGTAAGAAATAAATATGTGTGTACACAATAAAATAATGATACAAGTATTCTTGAAGCTTCCACAGGTGCTTTCTGTATAAAAGTTATGCGTTTCGCGGATATCCTCCGTGTCCAAATTCATTCTTGAAATGTCAACGTTTCGTGAACCTTGCAGTCCACTTCATCAGGAACAGCTCAGGCTGCTCTTCGCCCTGATGAAGTGGACTGCATATTGTTTATCTCTTTTATTTTTAATTTTCTGTAAGAAAAAAATAAGAATTACAGAAAAATTTCAAAATAAAATTATTTAATTTCGGCAATTTCAGAGAAATCTACTGTACTTTTTTTATTTCAAAGCTATTGTTACTTCCAAAAGCGAAAAGAAAATTTCAATTTCAATTTCAAGATGTTATTACGCTTTCTTTGTTAAATGTTTATTAAACAAAAAAATAAAAGTTTATCCGAAAAACTGTGATATACTATAATTTCTTTACATATACAGAATGCGTTCTGTTATTCACTGCGAATACTGAAAATCTATATTTCACGTTATGTATATTATAGATTTTCTGTACTTACAGTAAATACCGTAGCATATTATTCAAATAAGGAATAAAACAGATACATTCAAATCAAATTAATATTTTCAAAAATCTATTGTATATGTTTGCGATATATCGCGTTGATTTAATTAGAGTTAAGTAAAATAAAATACAAATTTCTTGTAGCATTACAGATATAAAAATTTATATTTTATGATTGTAGCGATTGTCATACACCTACAGAGGTCTTATTGCTCCAGTATTAACTCCTTTTAGTACTAATGGGTAATTAGTTGTATTACTCTATAAATAATAACTGAAATTAAAGTGAAATAAACTTAAAATGAGTAATAATGGCTGGTATTTATTTAATAGATCACTTAATTTGGAAGTCATATCAAAATATGCAACGCATCTAGCAAAGAAAGGAATTAAAGGTATACTTGGTAAGTTATTTCTAAAATTAATTTTAGCTATTTTATATAATAATATTTAATATATTAAATTTTAATCAAAAAGTATTTTGCATAAAAATCATTTTAGAAAAAAAAAGTATAATAATTTTTAAGATAATAATTTTTTTAAATATTTCTTATTGCAGTTAATGGAACAAATGGTGAAGGAATGGCAATGTCTATTGCTGAAAGGAAACTTGTTGCCGAAGCTTGGGTAAAAGCAGTAGAAGAAACAAAGCAACACTTGATGATTCAAGTAGGAGGTGCACCTCTTCCCGATGTTATCGAACTTGTATGTATAATTATTATCGCATTATAATTATATACGCATAGAATAGCCTTCTGCGATTAATCAACATAATGGAAACAATATTCAGGCAAAACATGCAAGCAGTCTGCCCGTAAATTCTATACTCTGCTTACCAGAACTGTACTTCAAGCCTACCACCCCTAAACAACTAATTGAATACTTGGAAATAGTTGGCGAGGCGGCACCAAAGACACCGTTATTATATTATCATTTTCCTGTGATGACTAATGTTAATAGTAAGCGATCTTTCGACATTTTAGTACGCACATCCTAGAAATAATCAACTGACATTATTGATAAGAATAATATTTCGTTATATACACATATTTTACAATAAATATCATTATCGTGTATAAATATTTTGTAGTACACATGGGACGATTCCTTGAATCAATTGGTGACAAAATACCTTCGTTTGTGGGTATAAAATTTACTAGCTTCAACTTAGAAGAAGGAGTGCAAGCGCTACGTGCTGATAACAGAAAATTTAATATTTTCCTTGGCAATAATCAGGTAATAAAATAAAAATTAGTTTAGGCCAAAATTTAGGCGTTTTATAAATGAAAAATAAACTAAAAATAGTTAATAATTGGTCAGTAAGTAGATTCTCGATGAGTGTTTTTTGCTCAATGAGTAATCGCTGGATGATTGCAAGAATAGGCCTAGAATAAAAGAATACTTATTGATTACTGATTATAGTTATTAGCTATATTTTATTTTTATTTAGGTTTGTGTTTTTTATTGCAAACTAAGTGGAAATATATTTAATCTGGTCTGATTCTTTAGTTAGTGCCCGCTGCGTATGCAATGGGAATGGATTCCTTTATACTAAGTAGTGTAAATATGTTTCCCGAACTTGTATTGGAACTTCTTGCTGTTTGCAAGAATGGAGATATGATAAAAGCTAATCATATGCAAGAGAAGCTTTCAAGCGCTGTTATTGCTATAATGAAACATGGTAGGTATCATTTTTATATCTGATAATGATTATTACTCAAAATCGATTCTTTATTGTAGATAATCGAATACAGGCTGCAAAAATAGCAACGGCTCTTCTTACTGACATTAATGCAGGGCCATCTCGTGCACCACCTAAATCTATTTCTTCTGAAACTGTAGCAACTGTGATAAAAGATTTAACGAATTTAGGATATCAACCAAATATTAAACATTATTGATAATATTTTACTTTTCCAGTTTATCCTATCTGTATAACTTTTATAATATTATATTATACACTATCTCTAATTTTTCAATAAATTATGAACGTAAATATTTCTATGTACTATTTCTTACCTATTTCTTTAAACAATTTCGTCTCATTTAATGATTTTTAGCGTATAATGTACTATTTACACACACAAAGAATATTTTTATAAATAAGTGCAGCTATCGTCATTTAAAGCAAGAAATGTTTTTCTTCATCTTTCCTCATGTATCCAATTTCAAATTTAAGAGATGTTTCTATATAATTTGAATGTAACTAAGTAACAGAAAGTTTGTATTTTAAATTGATTAAAGTTAAACTTAATATATTTTTTTATATAAATTTTACGCGAAAATAATAAATTTATATTAAAATATAACAAGTCTAATCTGTTTCTAAAATGTTTTTAATTTGAATAAATTTTTAGATTTAAATTAATTTAATACTTTTCAATAAAATATATAAGTAACAAGTAAGTAACAAATCAAAGGACTCTTTCTATACAAAGCGAATAATAATAAGTAACGGGCAAAGTAAGAATCAACACACTTCTTTGGAATTAACAAAAGAATATATTTCAATTTGATTCTATCTTTTACGTTATGTAATTTTATCTTTGTTAATTGAAATATATTCTTTTATTAATTCCAAAGAAGTGTGTTGACTCTTACTTTGCCCGTTACTTATTATTCGTTTAATAAAATATATGATCGGCGTTTTATTATTATATCAGAAAATCTTATCTGATATACAATGATGTTTTTTTGATAAGACGGTAATGATACATTTTATTAACAAACTGATAAGATCTAAAAATTCACTGATATTAAAACTTATAAAATATGAAGATAATTCAAATATAAAAAAAAATCTTTTTTTTCAATACAAATCAATGTTGATAAACATATTTACTGAATGATGAAGTGTAATGACGAGTCTCATGCTTTATATACTTTTGATCTCGCGACAGCTGTTTCTGTCATTATTGCGATATCCAACAATATTCAACGAAATCTGGCTTATTTTTATTTAGCTTTGTGTTTTTTTAATAAAAATATATTTAATATGAAATAAGAACTCACGCTGATATCAATGCGTACAATAAATTTATTAGTTCAATTACATAATAAAAATAAACATAAATCTTAAGGAGATTCTGGAATGACCAAATTGTCAGGACATTGCAGATCGATATAAATCTCTGAATTTATTGAATGGAATGAAAAATCCTTTTACAGGATTAAAGCAAACCAAAATTGAGAAGTGCCGCAGTCTTTATGCTAAAATAGAAAAAAAAGTTAAAAACTTACATTCTTTCAACTTGTTTTGCGTACTTTGACGTAAATGTTTCCTTAATATAAAAGTTTTATAAATCATATGAATAAAACGACAGTTCAGCACTCCGCATTTCACGTGCACAAACAATACTGAGTTTATGAAATTAAGACAAAACTATAATTTTTAATTTTCTTTCGTTTTTGTATAAAATTATAGCTGGCAGCCTGTATTATTGTCGATACTTTAATCATAAAGAAGAATTTTTCAAGTGCAATTAAGAGAAACGAGCCGGAGAAAATTAGTCACATTTTGTTGGTAAAACAGAGCACTCCAGTATCCCCTTAAAAAGAAAGATTTATATCGATCTGCAAATTATTGTACATGTATATGAATGCTGAGCGAAGACTCGGAATGGTAAATAAAGCAGTAATTGTGTCTAATAGTAGATATTCGATCTTGCAAGAGATGGCGTTGCAATATATTATATATAAATAAGGACAAATATATGCGTTGAGTGAAACATAACAGTAATATAAGGAATGAATTAAAAATGTCATTATCGGCTTTTTTAAATTAAAAAATCTATATAGTTGACATTGATCAAGTTCGAGCGTCACTCCAGCATCCCCTTAAGTGCTTAAATAATTCGGTGTAAATTTATATACTACGGCTGTGTTCCAAAATTCATTTATTAGTGCTGAAAGTCTTATGACGCACGTAAACTAAAGATTTTCAGCAGTAAATTTAGAACACAGTTTGCATATATAGTCATTCAAACTGCGCGCCGAAATGATTTCGATCTTAAAACGCAAACCCGACTGAACTATATAATAGTAATAATCACAAATTAAATTGACTATTAGACAATTTAAAAATTTGATGCTCAAAGGCACTTTAAAAGATCTTAATAATGTAATCTTAATAATATATTAAAATCTGTAATAATTTTATTGCAAAAAATATTACCTTGGTCAAAAATCGAACTCGTATCTTTTGCATTCTGCAAGCATGCTCATTGTTAGACCACCGAGGCATTTGTCGAAGTAATATTTTTCGCAATAAAATTATTTACAAATTTTGATATATTATTCAGCGC
Organism: Trachymyrmex septentrionalis; assembly: GCF_001594115.1. NCBI lineage: Eukaryota > Metazoa > Arthropoda > Insecta > Hymenoptera > Formicidae > Trachymyrmex > Trachymyrmex septentrionalis. Next base: position 6,660,963 of record NW_017305180.1, read on the forward strand.
AGTTTAAATTAAATGATTACATATATAAATTTACACCAAATTATTTAAATTACTTAATAAGATCCAACTTGATCTTAACACGTTAAATACTTTATTCCCCCCATTTAATTACATTTATAGTCTTAAGAAATTCTTTGTTTAAACGTATATAGACGTATATAGACATTTCGATCATGGTTTTTAATCTTCATCGTTACAAATTAAACATGAAA
>NW_017305180.1:6661189-6664921 GCF_001594115.1 Trachymyrmex septentrionalis
TATATATATATATAATGTTAACGTTAATCATTTAAAATATGTATTGTCATTGTCGCAATTAAATTTTGTTTAAAAAGATCAATAAGTCATCATTTATTAATAACCGCCGCATATATAATGGGAATAAATTACTTTATATTAAGCAGCAAATGTGTATCCGGAATCTATAATATATTACATCTGCTTGCTATTTACCAGACTATAATATGTTAAGACTTAAAGCTGTGTAAAAAAATCTTTCAAATATTATAATTGCCAAGAATAAAATATTATCATAACAATAGATTATAAATATCACTAAGCAAACAGATTTGGGAAGAAATAGGGAATGAAAATAGATGGGGGGATAGAAATAGGACTAAGAAGAAAGAAATAAAGAAAGAACGGAATAGGAACTAATAGTATTTTTCATTGGCAGAATTAGTATGTCCTCAGGACACATTAAAGCTGTTGTACACTATTCTAATCTAAATATAAAAGTGAGATATCTCAATTGATAATATGCATTTTATCAAATAGCACAATAAAATGTATTAAATATTTTGCAGTTTTATTTGATTCTATATTTTTATTACACCTTTTTACGCCAATTTTTGTACAACGGCTTCAAAGTGTACTGAGTACGCACTAATTCTGCCAATAAAAACGCTATAAGAAGGAGAGAGAGAGAGATAATATGATTTGGAGATACGATTCTGGCACAAAGATTCAGTATCAACTTGTTTATTTAGACCCTGTTTTTTTTTTTGTATAAACTATCTAGAATATTAATCTCTTATTGTAAGAGGGTTTGTTGTCTAAAATTTTTACGCCATTCCATTTAAAATTGTGATTATAATTTGTACGATGGTCAATAATAGCCGATGGAAAACTTGTTTTTCTCTTCAAGATATATTATTGTATAATCTAGTTTTTAATTACATTTTAATTAGACAAACATAGCTGATTTCACAATTTTCGCAAGAAATCTTGTAAACCACAAAAAAATTTTTAATTGGGTAAAAAAATAAGTAATTATTTACATTATGAAAAACAAGTTTTTTATGTTTCCGTTATAATAATTATCAATTAACATTTTACATTAATTATGCCTCACTATCGTACGTGTCGAATGTTGAAGTTCTAAAAAAAAATAATTAATTTTTATCTTCTTAGATTTTATGACTTAAGACTTATATGCGACTAATGATAACTGCTTATAATTTTTGTTTTATACTTTGCGTCATAAGTACTGATGAAATATTGATGAAACAGTAGTACAAACATTTGCGGAAAAGAATAGCGATTTCTTATAGTTTTTGTGCTCTAAAATAATACCTGCTAGCGTGTTTTATCAGGTTTGAGAAATATCTAAATTGAAATCCCCTAAAAATGTCTTTTGCATTTGAAAATTTATAATTGATATAATCTAAAGTGCGTTCCACTAAATGTTCACAACGCTCGTGAGTATAATTCCATCTTTGTTGTTATCAAATGTTAAACAAAAATAAAATGATTTATACCAGAAAGAATCGAGGGAGAGTGGAACAGACTTACCTGGAAGCCATTTGTAGTGTATCGAAATAAGAAAAAGATATGGTAGGAACGTGATGAAACATATGGTGCACACACTAGTATTGTACCGCACTAGTATTGTATGTATGACATATATGTACAAACACACACATGCACTTTGTGGAAGTGCACTATAAATGGCGGAATCAATCAAAGAAAAGAAACATTCTCCCTTGATTCTCTCTGATTCATACGAGTATTGTAAACGTTATTTGGAACGCATTCCTAGAAATTTAAAAAAAAACTTAACTTAAAGCTTAAACATTGTACTTTAAAATAAAAGTATTAAATCTTCAACCGCAAGCATACAAATCATTGACCCTCTAGTGCGCTTTATTTTAAAGACAAATATAGAATGTACATAGAATGACATATAGAATCATATTTAAACTCAAAACTAATCATTACATATAACAAAAGTGTCAACTAAATATTTAATACTAATATTTAATATAAAAAAAACATTACGGTTTGCTATGAACAAAAATAAATATAATCTTATGTCATTTTATATAAACTTACCCTTAAAACATGAAATATGAAAGTTTGACGATACTTGTAATAAAAGATTCAATATTTTTAATTAAAAAACTAACGTACGACAAGCTTTAATTAAAGCACCTTTTAAATATCTAGCACATCGGGTTTACCTATGAATTTTCAAAGACAGTAAAAAAGCTTTTGGAAAGTTTTAACTTTTTTAAATATTTTTCTCAAAAATCTGACATTAAAAATTCTAAAAAACAATTTTTTTTTTAAATTACAGCAAAAAAGCAATAATTTGTATTAGAGTAGCAAATAAAATGTAGCAAATAAAAAATTCAGACATTTAAAACAATTAACATGTTAATATGTTCTACCATCACTATGGTTAGCAAGACACTTCTTCCAATATGAAACCAGATAACAGATGTTTTGTTCATAAAATTTCTCAGATTCGGATTGAATTCACTCGTAAACAGCTCCTACACTACTGCGTCTGGCGGAAATTCCCTGCCTTTTAAATTTTTCTTCAAAATAGCAACACAGTTTCGATAAAAAATATTGGAATACTTAGCTTACAGTCCAGATTTGTCGCCATGCAATCTCTACATCTTTTTGAAGACCTGACGAAGAATTTGAAAAATAGAAAATTTCCGTCGGACACAACAGTGGAGGAAGTTGACTCCAAGTGAGTTCGAGCCCAAAGCATTTTATGAATAGAATATCCGTTATTTGGTTTCATAATAGAAGAAATGCTTTACTAACTATAATTGATTGATATAAGTGATTATTATCATGTTAGTTGATTTCAACGTCTAAATTTTTCATCCGCTACATTTAATTTAACTGTTTCAATATAATTATTAAACTCTGTATAATTTATATTCTATATATAATTAAATTTATCAAGGAAAATACTTGCTCATATAAAAGCAACATAAATTTTGAAAATATACGATAGAAAGAAAATATATAAAACATGCCTCAAAATTAAAAAATTTTGTATGATATGGATATGTGAGATAATATTTTAAATTTAGAAAATACTTTAGATATAAAATACTAATTTGTTTAAAACTACGTAAACAATTTTTAATGAACACCAAAATTTTCTCTAATATTCATAAAAATATGAAATTTTATTTAGTATCTCTTTCTTCCATGTCTCACATCTTCCTTATAAAAATACATGATTCATGTAATTTGAGTTCAGTTTAATAATAAATTACAAGAAATCATTATCTATTATTGTTATTCAACAATCAACAAACATATATATCGCGATTCAATTTTAGCTATAGCAGAGTTGGATAAGTTAACTTCTTTTTTAACTAACAATAAGTTAAGTTAAAGTTAACAGCCTGGAAAATTTAATTTAATTAATACAAGTTATGTAATAAAATTAATTAAAAGTTAAGTTAATAAAAAAAGTAATTAAAAAGTTAAATTTGGTTCGAATAAACACAACCAAAAAACAAGAAAAAGTTTGATTATTTTACATAATTTTTTATATTTTTTGTTCTCACAGCTTATTTATTGAAAAATCTGGTTATTTTTGTTCACAAATAACGATTATACAATATAAAATTACTAAGAATATTAAGAATCTTTATTTTAGACCGCATATGTAAAAAACACAATCAATACTAGAAATTTAAAATGCCTATTACGGTCGAAGCTAGATCTTTATTGCTT
>NW_017305180.1:6665021-6688025 GCF_001594115.1 Trachymyrmex septentrionalis
ACGTAATTAAAACCACTCTAGTAATCATGAATTAAATAAACAATTTTTTTTTAAATAATTTAATGCTACCATCAAACATTATATTATAAAGATGTTAAAACTGATAATAAATAGTAATAATAAATACATTAGTAATTCAAGATTGAATTATTTGAAGTAATAAAGATCCAGTTTCGTAATAGGCATTTTAAATTTCTAGTATAAAATTACTACATTTTATACTCATTGGCCTCTTGCATTGCATGTAAGGATTAACTTCAAAAAAATTAAATCAAAGTTAATAGTTACCGATAAAATGTAACTAAACTAAATTAAAATTGATTAACTTTTTTAACTTTTTAACTAAACTTTTATCTTTTTAACTTAGCACTACCCAATCTGAGCTTAGCATTACTCTAGTATTCAAATCTATTATGTGACAAGCTATTAGCGATATCCAATAGCAATACTGATTACGACCTATGCGACTTACTGTAGAACAGGTTTTAAAGTTTCACAAACAAAATTTATCTTATCAGCACTCGACAAGGAAGGCTATATTTAAGATGACATTTGTAGTTCGTTCTTACTTCAAAACAATCTTACGTAATATTTCAAGAAGTTAATACGGCTCTGTGATTGGTTTATTATAACATCTTAGAAGACTGGACATACAACGATCTTGAATATAAGAAGGAATTATGAACATCAGTCTTAGTTGTTGCTTAATTCTCTTCGCATCGGTGCTTTCATAAAGTGTACGTTAGTATCGCGCTTAACACAATGCCCGTAAGTATATGATATTCTCAAATATTCATCACACAAATATAATCGAATTAGAAAAAAAAAATATAAATATTTGACGTAATTGTCATTCTGTAATAATCATTATATACGATGTATATAATTAATACAAATATAAAATAAAAAAGACACATATCTCTACTAAAAAATACGCTTAACTTAGAATCAACTTATCGTCAATCAAGTTATATATTGCTCTTATAAATATTGATCCTGGTAAAATCATGTCATACAAATTTTTAAGTTAAAATTACTGCCACGCATTTTTTATTCCAGAAATTATCTAATCGTATCACATTAAAATACCAGTCATTGTGTAAAAACGATTGTATAAAAAGATTCCTAATAAGATATATCAAAATTTATATTGTAATATTTATTTCCCAATATAAAAAATACATATTGCGATTTAAATCTTTCCTAGCAGATCTTGTTTATACTATGATCTCCGTACATAATTTCTCATAAGAATAAAAATTGTAAAAGGATTCTAAAATAAAAAAATAATTTAGTCCTGACAATGTACATAAATCTAAATTAGAAAGATCTACTACATTTCATTTCAAAATTCTTATTCTTTTAATGAATAAAACACTTGAAAATAAAAGAAATTTAAATTTTATAATTTTTAGATAATTTTGTTGCAGTTTCTTAAAAATTCTTAAACAAGAAATAGAAATTTACCTAAAAAGCTGCGACATGTAACTTTTTTTTACATCTAATTTGTTTTTATTATTTAAGTTAGTTCTTGAATAAAGTGTCAAAAATTTGGGGTGCCTCACCAGAGCCCACCCAAAATTCCAAATATCTGCATAATTTGGATAAAATATTAAAACTACGTGTATATTTTAATGAAATAATATGGGACATATGATAAATCTCAAGAGATGGATCTTCAACGAACGAAAACAAAATAAGATTACGTTTACTTTTCGAGAATGGCCATTAACCTATTACTTTTTTGTGATTATTAAAATCATAATTTTTTTAAACTATTGTAATCTCATTTTTTATAAAAGTGTATGGTAAGATTTGTATAGAGTCAAAGAAGCGTCTGCGAGTCTATCTATCAATAAGTTATATGTGTAAAGTTACATTTTCAACACTTTTTTCTCTCTTATTTCATCATTAACTGTAGAATTTTGCATTGTAGAATTTTTATTTTCGGTACTTTAAGAGGGGAAATACCTTTACAAAATACTTTCAAAAAATGCATTTTTTTTTTTTACATAAAATGTTAATACAACATATGAAGAATATCTGACAAAATTTGAAATCGAAATTCGAAGAATTGGTGGAGTTATATATCCCTGTACGTAACGCGCCAGAGCTCGGGCAATAGGATCCATCTATTGTGATCGCCTCTCCCATAATACCTTCTCTGGTATTATTGTCTGCTCAAGCAACTGATCAGATGTTTTGGAGAGTGTCAAGGTTACAACAGTTTTGAACTCAAGATCACTGTTAGTTATGCTCCGAAATTCAGATTGTACGTTACAAAATTTAAAAACTTTAAAATTGTAAAATGTCCTCGTATCCGAAAGGAAATAGATCAATACCATTTAGATCATCAAGGCCGCGTAAAAGACGTTTTCACGGAAATCAGTTCACAAATAAATGAGTAGGTGAATTATAAAAAAAATCATTATAAAAAAAATTAGACATTTCTGGTAACACGATTTACTAAAGATTCATCTTAAACAGAAAACAAAATAAATATATAAAACAAATTAATAGAGAAAGAATTGTATAAATATTTATGAAACATATATACCGCTAATGTAAAATTAAATAAATTAAATTACAAAATGTTTTTATAGTACTAAATTAATTTTATGATTGCAGCGATTACCGTACACCTACAGAGGTCTTGTTGTTCCCGTATTTACTTCTTTCAATAATGATGGGTAATTATAACTTGACGAAAATTTAATAACCTAATATTAAACTAAATTATTATGTCTAATATTTATTTAACAGATCTCTCAATTTGGATATTATACCGCAATATGCAACATACTTGGCAAAGAAAGGGGTCAAAGGTTTACTTGGTAAATTATCTTTAAGATCAATTTTAATTATTAAAATATATAAGGTGCTTCTCCTATATCTTAAAAAGTATGACTATGATCAGTCGCCATACTATTTAAGATATTCCCTATGGGTTGACAACAAAATGTATTTAACAAAACTTTGTTTGGCTCTAATAAAGAATTAATTACGTAAAAAATTTTAAATTTATTTTTTTCTTTACAAAAAGTCAAAGTTAAATTGAATATTTTCTAAATGAAACCATATATTTTTCTTTCTGTTTTGCATAAAAAGATAAATATGTCGATATGTGTTATGTATCATTTTGATTATTTGATTTCCAGATAATTCAATTAATATTACTTGCAACATAATACTTGCAACATAATCCACGAATCTGTCGTCGACACTTAAAACGAAATCCAAACGTAAAACATTGTCGTTGTTATATTATAATTGAATCTACGCATAGCAATTTATTGAAAAGTTTTGTATTGCAAAAGATGCTATGTAGTTTAAACGTTTACTTTAATAAAAATATATTTGTAAAAAACAGCGAATAAACGTATTTCACTTATATGTATATTTTAGTTCTTCTTTACATATTTCAATAACTTCTATGTCTGCTTCTATGATCTTGCTACTTTGGGTATCGACGACAGATCGTGGATTATGTTGTAAATATTAATTGAATTATTCTGAGATCGAATAAACAAAATAATACATAATATTATAGGTATCAATAGATTCGTCTTTTTATGTAGAAAAAAATAATAACAAGAAAAAGAATAATAGAAAAAAATATATAGCTTCGTTTAAAAAATATATATAATTTGACTTTGAACTTTTATTTAAAAATGAACAAATTTTTGAAAATTTTTTTTTTTGCAATTAATTATTTTATTAGAAAACAACAAACTTTTGTTAGAAACGTTTTATTGTTACTTCATTGGAAGTATCTCAATGACGAACTAATATAATATTTAACAATATAACTAACATTATATTAAATTTCTCTCATAAGAATTTTTTTTATAGTTAATGGCACAAGTGGCGAAGGAATGTCAATGTCTGTTGCCGAAAGGAAACTTGTTGTCGAAGCCTGGGTAAAAGTAGTGAAAGAAACAAAGCAACACCTGATGGTTCAAGTAGGAGGTGCACCTCTTCCCGATGTTATCGAACTTGTAAGTATAATTACTGATATACGGATACAGCGGAGAATAACATTCATCCCACTTTCAACTGAATAATAAAACAAAAATAATTTATAGGCAAAACACGCAAGCAATCTGCACGTGGATTCTATTCTCTGCTTACCAGAATTGTACTTCAAGCCTAACACCCCTAAAGAACTGATTGAATATTTGGAAATAGTTGGCAAGGCAGCGCCAAAGACACCGTTATTATACTATCACATTCCCATGCTGACTAATGTTAACAGTAAGCGGTCATTCCATATTTCAATATATGCATGCTGGATATAATCAACTGACATAATTTATAAAATTGATATTTTATTGTACACATACATGTATATGTATCGCATCATAAATATCATGTATAAACATTTTGTAGTACACATGGGACAATTCCTTGAATCTATTGGTGACAAAATACCATCATTCGTCGGTATAAAATTCACCAGCAACAATTTAGAGGAAGGTGCACATGCATTACATGCCGATAATGGGAAATTTGTTATTTTCCTCGGTAATGATCAGGTAATGAAAAAAAAGTTATTTTCATTAAATGAACTAATTAAATAAACTAGCGCTTTTTGAACAGAAAATAAGTCAGAAAGCTTATAGTAACTAGCTTATAATAACTAGCCAGTTACAATAAGTGCAAAAATTCGTACAAGAGAAAATTTTTATAAACAAGTTTCATTTGTAGAAAATAAACATTAATTAGCAATTTTATATAATAAATACATTTTGTTCTAATATAAACGAGCTTCAAATGTGTTTCTGATTTTAGAAACTAAATTTCTTGACTGTAGAAATTTTTTGTCCAAATAATATCATTTTTAATTTTGCTTATTTTTCAGATAATATTTTATTAATTACATCTTTATTTTATTTAATTACACATCTTTTTGACACAAAAATTTTAAGATATATAGTCTATTTTGTTCTTTATGTATAAATTGCTAATTACCCAGTGAGAAACTAATAATCAAACATTAACGTTGAATTGGTCGAAATCGCAACAATATCTGTTCAATATCAAATTGAAATGAGTTATTTCTTGCTGGATAAAGTTTATTTTTTAAAAACAAAATTTTAAAAAATTTTTCCTGCATGTACAAATACTTTTTACACTCATTATAAATGCTAAACCCGATGTCATGCAATTATTGACTATATTGTCTTATTTTCTACTCAGTTTGCGCGTTCTTCAGTATAATAAAAATATATTTGATTTATTCTGTAGTTAATGAACGCTGCGTCTGTACTGGGATTTGATTCCTTCATAGTAACTACCATAAACATATTTCCGGAACATATACAGCAGCTTCTTGCTGTTTATAAGAATGGAGATATATTAAAAGCCAAGGATATGCAAGAGAAGCTCACAAGCGCTGTGGTTGCTATAATGAAACATGGTAAGTGTATTTTTTTCATCTGATGAAATGCAGATCGATTGTTACAAAAAATCAATTATTTGTAGGTAATTGGGTGCAATCTATGAAAGAAGCAATGGTTCTTCTTACTGACATTAATGTAGGTCTACCTCGTGAACCAAATAAAGCTATTTCTTCTGAAGCTGTAGCAATTATGACGAAGGAATTAACAAACTTGGGATATCAGCCAAAAGTTAAACATTACTGAGAATATCTTAATTCTTTCTTCAATTTATCACGTTTGTGTACTTCATGACACCATATTATAATATAGTGTCATAAGGCATCATTTCAGATTTTCTAATGAATTGTTACTAATGAGCATAAATGTTATAATGTATAATGTAGTCTCTCAAAATTGTATACAGCAATTAAAAAGATTAACTTATATACAATAATGTTCAAAATGAATGAAAGTTGTGATTGTTACATATATTGCGTTATATTTTGTATATTAATTGTGTGTAAAATATAAATAATTATATAATTTATGCAGTATAAGTTTTTGCAAGTACGTATGCTCCAAGCTAAAAGTTTTAAAACATTAATTAATTTTTGTTTAAATTAACATTTTTAGGAATATTTACTTAAATATTTTTGTTAAATTGTAATGTGTTTTTTAACACTAATTCTTCAGATCTAATAAAATAATAATTATTGTATCTAAAGAATTATTATTTAAAAAAATTAATTCTTATGGATATTTGGATAAGTAATCCTAAAAATGTTTAAAAAGTCAATCAATATTTAAAAGTGCTTCCAAACTTTTTACTTGGGGTGTAGTATTTCAATTTATTTTTTCGTATATATTCTTATAGTAAAATTAGGTTTAATAATTATTATGATAACAAGTGAATAATGATAAATCTTATTCAGCATGTATATAAAAATAAGATTTATTTTTGTATTCATCAAATATTTATAAAGTTTTAATTTTCGTAGAAATTGTTTATGTTTAATTTATTCTTTTTCGTATTAGTTTTTATTTATTCTGAAGAGAAAAATATAATAAAACGAAATATAAAAAAAAATTTAACATTTTGTAATGAAAGTTAGAGATTGAAATGAGAATTTTAATTCGAGAAATAATCAAAACAGAATTAAAACACAAAATATTTATATATCTACAAATACATACATATATATGTAGAACGAAATGCTGATAATTAAATGAAATTTAAAATTAATTTGAAATTTTATTCAATTTTTAGTTTTTTCTTTTCAATTATCAAATAGATATATACATATATTGACATATATCCCTACCAACATATATTATACAGTTTAATAGTTAGATTTATTATGTCTTTTAATTATTAATTATTAATTTTTAATTATTAGTTTTTTAAATAAAACTTAATTAACCGATCGCGAAATTTTATTCAAGCGTCATTTAATTTGTGTGTGTGTGTGTGTGTGTGAGAGATACAATTCAATTTTTAAGTTTAAAATAATAATTGTGTTTATAGTCCTACCTATCCATACTTATTGTCCTGCCTACCCGTATTTTTTCATTAGTGCATATCAAATTATTGTGATAGTTATTTTGAACGCGATGAAAGTGCTGTCGTAAATATATTAATGACTTTTTATCGCGATATTAATAAATTTTATAATTGTATGTTTATAATTAATCGTAAATACGAATAATAATTGTTGTTAGTATTTTATTCTGCTTTTCAATATTTCATTGGTTTAGAAAAATTTGTGTTATCGTATGTATTTTCGACGTTTTCGTATAATCGCATTACTAAATTTTATTAATTATGCTCATTATGCTTCTATAATATAATTTTTATTATATTTCGGACAGCATTTATACTGTATTGTATTGTAAGCAATTATTATTGTATTATTGTAATTATTGAATGTGTAAAAGATTATAATAAAAGATAATATTGAAAAAATTATGCAATGTAATTGCTAATTATTTTATTGTACTTTGCTGTATTATGTAATATGATTAACAAAATATAATAAAATAATTAGACAAAAATAAGAAATAAGTTTAAAATATATTTATCTGCAAAAACAGACTACTAAATTTATTAGTAGCTCGTTTTTTACGGGTAAGTATACAAAGAAAAGAGGATAAAATCGGCTGGGATAGTGGAGGATCTCTACAGATTCTTTTTTATTCATTAAAATTTTCTTTGCAACTTAACTTACTTTGCAATTTACTTTGTAGTTTAAATTAAATGTAGTTTACTTACAATTAGAAGAATTCCAACTTTATTCAAATTGCAAGATGAAATAGCGCATTGATTGATCCGCGATATTTCAGAAATTCCCGTCCTATAATATTATTTGTGTTACTTTTAAATGTCAACAATATAATTAAAATTAGATATTTTAAAGGTATTAACAAATAAATTTCTTACATTATACATATTTACTTTGAATCGTGATAAAGCTCTGCTCACTTTTGCACGTGACGATACAAAGCAGAGTTCTTATTGGATATCACGCGTCATCTCTCGTATCCAGTTCAGGAATTAATTTTAGCATGCATTTTTGCTATAATATACGTAACGTAATCTATAGCTTAAAGTTATCTGGGCGTAATTCCTGCACGCAGCCCAGTGTATAATAAGCATTAAGGCTGACATTCATAGTCGGTTTTTATTTCCCAGACGAAATTACGTATTTAAAAAGATTATTTTTATTATTATTAATCCCAGATATTTAAATAAAGTATTTAATATTTCAAATGTTCGATCAAGATATTTGAACCAATGGCGTAACATGAAAATAAGTAAATATAAAAATTAATCAATCATTGATCTGAAATAAAGAATATTACATTGGTTGACAAAATGCAATTTAAAAAATATAAAACGAGTAAATTTTAATTTAAAAAATTCTCTTATCCCTTCCATTCCAACTTGCAATGAATCTTGTTCGAACTGGTTCGTGTGTGTGTGCACGCGACCCATATTACTTTCCAACCTAAAAAAAATGGAAGCCACGAGTGTGGAGTGTAGTGATTTTTTAGAATTTCAGGTATTTTCGAAAGCAGAGCTTATATAACACTCGTGCATTCGCACGCCGCATTATACGAGCATATCAAACATTCATATATTTAACAATGCTTAAGTTAATTTAAAATAAAATATTAAAATTTTTTATAATTGATGCCGGCTAGTGGCTATTATCTTATATATTTATATGATATAAAAGAATTATGCTGTGGTACAAAGAAAGATTAAAAATTAATGCATAAAATCTCAATGTTACTATCAAACTTACATTTTTTTCTAGACGTATTTGTATATGGACAACTTTAGTGAGAGGTTAGGAACGTGTTTGTACGTGAAGTTAGCTAACAATAAGTGTAACAGAAATATATATGTATATTTAAATTCAAATATATATCACATTTCTACGTATACCTTCATATATCTTCTCATTTTTTTTAAATATCAGGGTTGGTAAAAAACATGTTTTAAACGTGCTTAATCGATGTTTTTAATATGTTTTAAATATATATTTTTTATTGTTTAAAGCATTTTTGAAACATTAAAAACATATTTAAGAAGGAACACAATATGTTTTATTCTTAAAAAAAAAAAACGTTAGTCTTTACCAATCTTGAAAAATATCAATACATAATTTTATTCAGATTATAGTATAAATACATGATAAATTATACAAGTAAAATAAAAACATATAATTTGTATTTCAGGATACGTTAAGAAAGATGCGACAAATAGATGATCAAATAATTTACATGCTGAACACTACAATTCCTACCGAATCCTTCAAAAGTCAGGTGGATCCTACCACGCAGTGTAAAGACTTGTACCAACAAATAGAATCCGAGCACAAGCAGAGGACACAAGCGATTACAAGATGTGTGAACATTACTAAGCAAAGATTGGTGCAGTTAAAAGATTTGAGAGAGAATGGTGACGAAAATCCGACATTAATAAAAAATTTGAGAAATGAACAGACCAAATTGAGGCTGCTACGGTCTGAGCTTAATATAGAGGAAGTTGTAAAAAAACGTACAATACAAGTGTATTATGAGAGGTGCCGTGGATTCTACAAACCATTACACATAGACGCATAGAATTTCCGAATAATCTGAAAATATTGATACATGATTATTTGAATGCTATTATTGAATTGTCATATATATAGTTATATATATAGTAATTTTGTAAACGTCACTGACAAGTTGGTTTTTTGAATCATTATTATTTTGCGATGATGTACAATATATATTGATTCTCTTATAAGAATTTATTGTAATCGTTCATTATGTACAAGGATATTTTACACAGATTACAGAGATTATACAATATATTTAAATATTGTAGCAATTAGAATGCTTACTAAATTTAATGAGAATCAGACATTTCATTACATATATCGATGATCTAAATGTAAATAAAATACATAATTTTACAATAGATATTTGTACATACATAGAATATATTTTACTGCTTTGTTACTACAAAAGATTTGAAAGAACAGCCTTATATATTACAAATACAAATCATTGGAACGATCAAAACTAAATGTTTATTATATAATATCTTTATTATTGTTAAAAAATATCATGTGGAAATCTCATTTTTAAATAATAACTAATCAGGATTTAAATAATATCCATCTGCTTCCCAGAAAATTTGTTCTAAAAATTAAATCCTAAAGATTTCTACATTTTCCTAATATTTACAATTTATTTCTTTTTATCTTCTGCCATGACTTCTTTGAGCCAGTCTTCTCTTTGTTTAAACAAAGTTTCTCCTCTTTTAGCTTGTCGTTTTCCAAGTATTACAGCGCCTATGCAACCAATTATGGTAAAAACTATCATATAATTACATGTCTTGATTCGTGCTTTACTTCTCGCACCGAGGATACAGTCCGTTCTGTTTAAGAAAATATTTATTTATTAAATGATATAAAATAAGATAATCACAAAAAAGTTTATTACATATGAAAAATGTTATAAATATATTTCTTAAATCCAAAATTTACTTCAAAAATAATATTATGAGTTATATTTCTTACAATTTTGTGATTGTCATTGTTAAAATTTTCTACTGAAGACAAATCAATTTCAAATATATCGAAATTTATGTTTTTGTATTAAATTTCTATTTTTTGTTAAATGATTTCATATGATATAAAAACAGATGCAACACATACGTAACGTCCTTAGGAACATCTGCAATGCTCGGATATCGATTTACCCAAACAAGTATTCTCTTGTCAAAATTAGTTACCCGATGCATGCGTGAACCTATAAAATGTGTACATACGTAAGAAATTACATTTTTATGTGTTTTTGACATTTTCATTTTGCACGTCTTTTTCAGAATTAAATCGCAAATTAAGTAGGAATTTGCAAATTACTAATAGTAAACTTTTAAGTAATAGTTCTTAAAAATAAATTTAACTACAAACAAAATTAATCGATTCTATTATTAATTTATATATAGAAAGAATTTATCTTATCCTTACCCATAACACTATCTTTTGTAGGTTCATTGTTTTTTTGTGCAGGAATTTTATCTACTTTATTAATTTCCCTTAAAATACTGCTACGAGTAAAATATCGTGTTATACGCAACTGAATATTACGAACAAATTGTCCTGACAGCATTCTATGAACAAAAATAATTGGTATATTAGTAGAATAAAATTATGAGGTATCTGAACTTCTTTTCTAGTTTTTATAAAAAATTATTTTACAGAGTATTTTCGAGATAATCTTTCGAAATTTAAAGTGTCAATGTTATTTTTCTGAAAATTTCTAAACCAAATTACAGAAAAATTTTATATATGGAAAAGTAAAAGAATTTGTAAAAAAATATTCAAGAACTTATACAAAAGAAAGAGTATATTAACATTAGAGAATATTGACTTATCTCAGATAATTTTATCTTAATAAAAAATTTTTTTTCCAAAAGCAATGGTATAAAGTAACAAACATTTAATTTTAATCATTAGACTGCTTTATAAAACAATGCTGAAAAGAAATCTTTTTAGTTCTTTTAAAAGAGTTTATTTCGACATTGAAAAAAAATTAAAAATTTCTTTTTTAATTCTTTTATCCAGATTTTAAAAAATTTGATGTTATATTTAAAAAGTGCAGCATTAATAACTAATTTACAATCCTGTTGAAAAATTATCTTGAAAGTTAAAACTTTGATGCTTAAAATTGTTACTAAAATACCATTAGTAAAATGCAACCAAATATCACAAAATCACATATGTATACATAATAAATTCAAATAAAAGAAGCAATTATACAAAAATTGAGTTCACTGATTAGACAATTATTAAATCTTTGCTTGATAATAAAAATTTATACTCTAACATAATATAAAATCTAATTATAGAGATTAAAAAGCAAGTGCTTTGTGAAAAAACCACTTAAAAATTGGAATTAATCGACATATTGCATCTCACGACAATGCGGAAATCAATGCTAAGATATGATATCTATACAGTCTCTGCAAAATATAAAATATAATACAATTATTGTAGTTATTGTAATAATAATTGAGTATTTTATAATTATTGGGACACTAATACACAATTATTTTAATTGTTACAACAGAAAATATATCTTTCAAAATTAACACTTCGCAATATAATTACAGAATACTTCACACATTACGATAACAAATTTTGTTTTTATAATTATATTTCTGGTATTTTTATCTTCTCTCTTTTTTTTCTGAAGTTTTAATCAGGTATCTCACTTTAATGCAGGGAATGTAAGCAATAAACAAAATATTAGCAGTATGCCAAAATTCTACAACAAATTAACTAAAATTACATTTGCATTAAACTCTGTTGGTCTGTCAGTATAAAGTCTACTAATATAATCTAATATCTTGTATCAACAGAAAGAGATCGAGCAAAATCTATTATTTTTAAATAAAATAAATATATCATTATTCTGTCATCACTTTTCGTATTCTTAGCAGAATCTATTATTTGCTGGCATTCTGCTGATAAAAATTTAAATAATTTGCAAAATCTGAGTTTTTCAACAAATTTAACTATTTGCGATATAGTGCAGGATAAAGAAGAAATTTAATGTGAGATTTAATTTAGTAATTATCAGTGCTATATTTTTAGGTTATGTTTGTGTCTATTAATAAAAAAAATTTAATTTGTGCAAAGTTACGACGTAGTGAGCTACTAATTACTCTGCAAGAAATATTACATTTTACGTTTTCTTTCCTAAGATATATTTAGTATCATTATTCATTTATTTAGGAATCAATTGCAAATCAAAGTCTTGCCGTTTGACAGCTATTCACCACATTATCATACAAAGTTTCTTAATATGCATGATATATCATAAAGTTCTATGTTGAATGACACGCACTTTTTTTTTTTAAATAATTATTGTGTGCTCAGAAATAGTTTGTAATACAAACAAGAACCATCACACTGCTCTTTACGCACTAACTTATGCATTTGTTGGTCTGTTTTCTGTTCCTGCACTAGACTGCACTAGCACTCTCTTTTTCACTTTCAACAAATCAAACCTATCTCATTTCAAATTCCAAAACTGCACTAGTTCAGCAGAAAACAGACCTTGTCACCTTGTATCTGCCTGTCTGATCTGATTAGATGGGTTAGACCTTGACACTGACATCCGAGCCACCGACGAGATATTATTAAAGACCGACATTTTTACGGGAATTAGTGCTCCTGTTAAAATTCAAAATTAAGAGTAGGAAACTAATAATATAGTATTAATTTTATGATTATATATATATTAGTTTGTAACACATACACACACACACGCGCGCGCGCGCGCACGCACACAACTAATTATTTAATGCCTAGTTATGTCCCTAAAATCTTAAAATTCAGCCAATGGAATACAGATTTCATTTAGGACTGACAGCTCTATTAATTGAATTTTAGGATTTTAGGGTTGACCCGAAACATAAACCGTTGTTAACATAAATATTTGGCTAATATATTATTAAATTTATGATCTTTCATTACATAAATGCTTCGTAAATATGTACTTGTAATATCTTTATATACTGCCGTCCCATTTTTTTCTATAGTTATCTCTCTTGATAATCAATTTTGGATGATAACATTAAATCACAGTTTTAAATAAAAATTCGAGTATTTGAGTTATGTCTATCAGCAAATTTATATCAATTGTCAATAATGTCAACGTTCAATTATCTACGAGCCCTCGGGGCCCATTTTGTGAGAACAAAAATTGCTCAGGGTAGACGACCTATAAATTCAAATGGGATTATACAATTATAAAAAAAATATCTTTATGTATATTACTATATTTATTTTTCTTTAAGTAACTTTCCTGATAATAAAAACAAGATTATATAATCTATTTTTCTTTAAAACTTAAAAATTAATTCTGTTGAATATATACATATATCTTAAACACTAATTCGTATTTCTATATATTATATAATGAAGATATTTTTCTTTATAACTTAAATAAAATATTTTATTACATACACACACACACACACACACACACACACACACGCACGCACGCACGCACGCACACGCATACACATACATGTATGTTTAAATGAAATATTATATTTTCGCATTTTTATTATATAATGAAAATATTTGCTTGATCAGTATAGATTATATTGATTTAAAAATGAAAAATCAATACAGAATAACAGAAATCATCACGAGAAGCAATACTAAATAAAAAAGAGAATTCTCTTGTCTGTGTTACGTAAGTTGTTGTATGTGGTTATGCAATTATTTCTCCTTGCAATTATATTGTCTTATAATTTGTTATACACTATGTTATATCACATTATGCATTCAGTTCTTAAATTAATTTTGTAATACATATATTTGTTTCGCGTAATTTCTCCTTTTCATTCACTGTAATTTTTTAACTTCATTTTTGTACCATGAATAATTTGTTTCTATGTAAACAAAAAAACATCTTTTCAAACCAGATTAAAATACGTTTCTGCAAATTGGACAGGTAGATTTTTGACTTGTACTGAACCACTTGTACTGAAATAAAAAATATATATATAATATATAGAAAGATATTACGACATAAATGTTAATAAATAATGTATGCTCACCAAACAGCGAGTATGAAACTTCTTACGACAAGTATGACATGACAATTTTGGTACTTGATATGTACTGATATGAAAAATGCTAAAACATATATAACACTCTTCGACACCGGCAAATTTTTTATCCAAATTACGTTTCCACATTAAAAGACCGTCCCAAACAGAGCCATTCTATAAAAAATATATATATTTAGAACATATATTTTATAACATATACATACAAACATATTGCGACTTACTTGATGTGTGAGAAGTTTAGACAGTTGCATATGACAATTTTTCCATTTTGCCATACCATCTACTTGTTGACCAGATTCTACTTTCACTCTACCTAAAGGATAGTTTGGTGGTAGCACTATACTTAATTCTAATTTTGTATCTTCCATTTGATACACAGCTACTACTTCCCTTGCTGTAGAGTGTACTTTTACCTATAACAACACAAAGCACACGATATTAAACTTGATAATAAACAGAAATCTTTAAATACAACCTATTGAAATAATGGCTTAAATAAATCTTTAATAAAATTAAAATTTGTATATGGACGAAGCAGAGTTTGAGAGAAAAAAACATACCTGCATATTTTCAACATTAGCCAATTGTAATCTGCTGTAAAGAAGCTCATCTTCACATAACATAGGACTAACATAATGACTTGTAATCTTGTCTACTGTTGCACTGACTCTGCTATCAACTGTACTTAGCCATTGTCTAACTAATACTGGTAGAAGCCGCAAACAATTTGTATATAACCAACATACAATATGATCTAATCTCTCTTCCGTCCAACTTTCTATAATATACATATATTGCGATGTAATAAAACAATATATAATAAATCAAATTTTATGTAAATGTAATATTAATTTTAATAGTACCTTTGAAACGAAAAACTGGAGCAGTGGTAAATAGTTCTAGCAACTTTACGGTTTTATTTTTATTATCTTGTAACGCTTCCATAGGTATTAACTTGAAGATATTATCCAACAGATAAGGGAAAAGTTTAATTCTAAAATTTAAAGTAATGATAATTAGTATAAAAAATGTAAAATGATAATTAGTATAAAAAATATAATAAATAAAAATGTTATAAATAATACAGAAATCACAAAAATGGATAATGTGCATTATAATACTTAAAATATTTACTTCAATATTTCAGCATATTGATATCGTAAATCACTATGAGACTTTTCGCAGATATCTAATACAATTGCCCATGTTAATAGATATCCTAATGTATATGTGTAAGAATCTGTAAACGGTTGGATTGTGCAGGTAACTGTATCACATAATCTAAAAAAAGACAATATTACAATAAATGATTAAAAAAATATGATGATTCAATTAAAATTTAATATAAAGCAGAGACTCACTTGAATTCCATAAGCATTGTATTTATAATAGTCTGCATATTTGATAGTACTTCTTCGAATTTTTTAATATTAAGATTACTCGTCTCGAAGTTGTCAGATTCAATAAGAACTTTATCATGTTGTACAAGTTCCGGTACCATATATTTCAATACATAATAGGCACCCAATTGAATGCTAGGAACAGGAGATTGTAGTAATTTCAGAGATAGCATTAACATCTTGTTGAAATCAATCGTTTCGGTTTGTTCATCATAATTTTTGAATAATATGCTACTGTCAAATGCACAAATTGCCTTTCCCAAGTAATTCAATGGTATAATAGATTTTATAATGTCCGTATTTTGATTGCATAAATCTGCATAAAATATCCAAGTTTGAACAATGCCATTATATATATTGCCAGCAATTACATTTTTCCATTCATCTAAGAGTGTTGAAGGTAATTCTGGTATTGGCTTCAATTTATGTTTGTTCATCAGAGTTTCAACTGCATAATACAATTGACTAAATGCTATTATCAACATTGTTATTTTAATGTCACTATAATTATGTTTGGCGTTGTTATATAACTGTTGCCACTTTGTGAGAAATATCAAGATAACATCCCAATATTCTTGTTTCAACTTCTGCGGAATATGTTGAACAACTGTCTCAAACAATCTTATAACTTCTAGCTGCAAAAACAATTTATCCCATGAAATATCAGAAATATCATGATCCAAAACTGCAGAAAGTGCATTAAAATGTAACATAATTGTATGATCCATAATAGGATCATATAATGAAGGAGGTTGATCTTTGGGAATGTTAGATATCATAATTCTTGTGGCAATTATTGAATATATTTCGCCGTGTGTTAATATTTGCGAAACATTTTGTGGCCAATTTAAGATTTGTAATATTTGAATATTCGTTTCATCATCATATTCTCCTGCAATTTCATTGCTGTTGTAATTTTCAAAATATTTCATGGTATTCTCAAGTTGATCTTTCGAGAAAAATTCATTGTAATATGTATAAATTATATATGGTAGCATACATCCATAACTTTTCTGATTTGTTTGTATACGTGATAATATATCATCATGGATATTCTTTGTAAAATATTTATGCAAATTAACAAAACTTTTTTTGAGCAAATTACGAAATTTTTCAACATTATTATAATATTTAGTGGATTTATAATGCTTACTGTATATATCTACTATGCTAACTACGTATATAATATCTATTAATATCTCCATAATTCCTGATAAATTTAAATCGTTTAATTCAAAATTTTCTTCTTCTGAAACTGTATTAGCATTTTCTGAATCAATGCCTTTTAGTCTCTCGTACAGATTATTAAGCAAATCAGTGATAAATAAAGCCCATAATAAACAATTTATTGTATTATCCGAAGAGATATCGTTTATTATATTGATAGATGTAGGTTGTTGTAAAATCCGTATTTTCTTCTCAACATTGGACATATATAAATAGCCTGTTAACATTTCGCCACATATTGCAATAACGGTTATCTCTTCAATCCACAACTTTATGTCAGATGCCGTTAGGAATGACAGAATAGTTTCTTCAATGCAATCACATTTTGTAATGTCAATATTATTAATTATAACTTCTAAAACATCTGTTGCCAAATTAACTAATGTATTCTTAATAGGATTTCCGTGTATATTATATATTTTACTCCAGATAATAATACCATATCTTTTAATAAGATTATTAAATTCAAAAATAGACAATTTTTGGCTACTTTCTACGAATCCTTCTTTCCAACAATTACGTATAGTATCAGCAGTTAAAGCATCATGTTCTCGAGTGCATAATTCAAAAAGTGTTTCCAATATTTGTACAGCACTTGATATTGTTCGATTATGTTTCCACATTAAAATCATCAATTTCGTAATAAATGCAACAAATTGCATGGAGCAAGTATCATCTCTTCCATTTAATGAATCACATAGAATCGATACAATTTCACTTGTTCCTTCATTATTTATTAATAAATCTCTAATTTCCGGAATTTCAAAAGCTGATAAAATCAAATTTTGATTTTTTTCAAAATCATACTGTTCATCGCTGCATGAAGCAATTTCTTTGGTGATATCAACTAATAGTTTAGATATATTAGCTTGTGTATACCATTTTTTAATTACGCTATCATTTCTGTTATGTTCAGATAAACAGCAATATATGACATTTCTTATTATTGCAATATCATTTAATTCGATTAATGATTTTAGAACTGTATCCTTTTCTGCGTCATTTATATATGTAATAAAATAGAATAATAATTCAAGAACTTGTTCAGCTATTTTTGATTTTTGTATCAATAAAGGTTTCAAGCTCTTATCATAAAACTCAAAGAAGTTCTCATCAAATTTAAATGATTTTGAAAATGCAATAAATAATTCTTTACTTGCAAAATGTTTCATAAGTTTATTCAGCTGTTCGATATATTCTATGTTTTGATGATCATTTATCGATACGTTTATCGAATTAAAGTAAATTGTACAGAGTTCATTTACAAACTTGCAAAGTTCCGTATTAAAAACAGTATCCGCATAAACATCGGCAACTTTTATCTTTGGTTCGCTCACGATAACTGAATCATTTGGATCGGAAAATTTTACTTTTAATTTCTTACGGGTGCGATCTGGTACATCTTTCAAATAAAACAAAAATTCGATATGAGAATCTTTTCCATCTGCAGTACATGCGATCCCCTTTGACATATTCATATATTTTTCGAATAATAATGGCAATTCAATCCAAAACTGTTCCATTAAAGAAATGTATGATTTATATTTCTCATTATTACGATTTTTACTCCAATATCTTATTAAATGCGTAATCTCGATAAAACAACATTGTTTCATAAAAATACTATCCGTAATGCAAGCTTCTATAACAGGCATAAGCTGTTCCTTAAGAAGCCGAACGCATAAATTTACATTTTCGGCGTTTATGAGGATCGAATAACGTAAACATTCAATGAAAGATGTTGTTACAGCGAGCGTTTCTGAACGGCTCATTTGCACACTTTTGACAGAAAATCCTTGACGCATATTGTTAAAGAAATTCGTATACAGATCAGTAAGATCAATGTTAAACTTTGGAAATTGACTGACAAAGGGTAGCAGATTTGGGTAAACGGTGCTAGCACAACACTGGCCACCGGATCGTAAAGTGTGCCACAATTTTGGGAGTACGAGTTTATTAATATTTACTACAAGATACCAATCATCAATTTTCGTTGTAGCTATGAGCATTGATTCCCACACAACTGATAAAATTACAGGTTCAGATTCATCAAGACTATTCATGATGGTAGTCACTGTTCTTTTTTTTTCGTTTTCTAATAATTTTCCCGCGTTTTCCATTATTGATGTCAATACATTGAAAAAAGCTGTTTTTATTGGCAAAGCATCGTGTTTAGCCAGTTTCCAAAACCTTGAACTGCTTAAAATTTTATTATGAATCTCCAAGGTTTTATCGATTTCGTCAAGCGGCACTTTCTTGAAGTAACAATTATATCCTTGGAGATTTGCTACCAGTACTCTTTCATATTTAGCTTCCATTTCTTCGTTAGTAAGAGACTTCTGCGTCGATAACGTTTGGGCTGTGTGCACAATTACATTGTTGCTAATGTATAATAAAATTTCGCACTGGCAATGAATAATCGCATTAACTATTTTCCAAGGTGGAAATGTGCTATTGAAAGAGTTGGTAGCAATTGATGCCGCTGGAGGATATGTGTCATATTGAGAGGTAAACCAAGCACCAGCCAATTGTTTTAGATACATTGCAATACTTTTGCCTACACGTTTGACAAGAGCTGCATGTGCCAACTGTGCAGCTTCTCTCACTCTGTGATCTATATCAATAGACAAAGCACAATAAAATCTTGGCCAAAATGGTAACATACCTTCTACCGCTGACAATTCTGCATCTTGACATAGAGTTGCAAATTCTTGTAATGCCTGCACATATATACATTAGTTTACAAAATCTGTAAATTGATCAACGATTAAATCAATGACTAAACAAACCTTAAATTTTGTCGTAGCATCTTTCTTACTCATCTTTTTTAATATAACTTGAAAATTAGAATCTATATTGTTCATTTCAACCTCATTTAGGGAACATAAGGATAATCCAGGTAGAACAGGAACATATCCTCCGTCCTTAACTGCCGAGAACCCAACAAAATTAGGCATTGCGATCCCCAAAAGTTCTGCACTGCGGCTACTATTTGATGGCTAAAAAAAATGTTAAAAAATTGTACAGCTAAATATTAAACAAATACCATTAAAAGTACAAAATAATATGAATTATCATATTTACAAGGAGAGGACATTCGTCATGGATTTTGATCTCCTTCAATATAGTGAATCAATATAAAAAAGTAGTGTTATGTGAGTCATATTTAAGCGTTTTGAATAAGCCTTGTAAATAATAATTTTTAATGAAAGAACTAATTATATGGAAAATTTAATCCTGGTGAAATGAGTTAGTTTTCACAATTTATTTCACATATAATATGAACAAAAGATGTCACAGCCACAAGGTTTAATAATAATTTAATAAACAGTTTTTGAGCTATGGCATATCAAAAATCTATGCTTGAGTTTTACACTTTTACAAGTTTTACACTTTTGATACACGATGGCTCAAAAACTATCCATTATTGAGCTATTATTGAGTCATTCAATAAAATTCTTGGACATTGCATAATTCATTTTTAATGTAGATTCATCAGTTGAAGAAAATCAAAATTCGTGACGAATCCACTGTGTTCTCTCCTTGTTAGTAAGCAAAATATTAGCAATTTATTAATAGATTCGTATATTACAGAATATTGCATCAGACTGACATTACCTGAGTCTGTATTAAGCTAATATTTTGCTAGTCAACATGATCTGGCAAATTCCAGCAAAAACCAAACAGAAACCAAAGAGTCTGTTATTTCATAATCATTTAAACATAATATATCACTTTAATAGTCACGAAATAGCAAATTCTATTCAGTTCTACAGATAATTCAACCATCATTCCGTTAACAGATTTTATTATTACATTTTTGCTGGCACTTTGTAGACACATAAAATTTCTAGCAGACACTATGTAAAATTTGTTTTTGACTTATAACAAGCAAATTATCTGTTTATGTAGTGATAAGTATTGTTGGGTGACGACATATGTTATAGATTTGTCAGTAGATTTGTTCTTTGTAGCTGAATCTTTTATACATTTTATTTTCTCCTCTGTCTCTGCAACATTGATATCTATTTCATTTTGAGTGAGGCAAAAGAAGAATGCAACTACAAGGAACAGACCCAATAAATGTGATAGGTTATATTATGAAATTATTATTACACGAGTAATTTTTAACCAAACGATTACGTGTAATTGGTATTTACCCGGGCATTGTTCTTGGTACGTTGCGCCTGCTTATTTTTACCCATGGTGACACTCTTAGGATGAGATAAGAGCGTTTAACGATTAACGAAAATTTCGAACCTCCTCCGTGTGCTGGATGTGACGTTCATGTCAGCTGACAACATAACCTTAAATGTGTATCCATAATCCATCCATTCCGGGTTCGATCCCAGGCGCTCTGCATATCGCGGTTTTTCCGCGTTGTTTATTAATAAAATTCAATTATGTCGTTGAAAGACTCAAGACTGTCGTGAAAAAGAAAGGCCTAAGGCCATTGCGAATTGTACGAGAAGTTTAGAATTATTAAAAAGTGATTCTGTTTACAAGTTTGATTGACAGTATTATTTATTATTATAGAATTTGGCACAGTGTCTTTGCGCCATATTATTAAGAATAGGGCAGAAAGCACCTAATTTCCCTCATCCGAGGAAAATTTTACAAAATTAATCTATAGACGTGTGAGTTGGTCGTACAGAACATATAAAAAGTTTACAGGTACGGAACGCTGGAAACAGAGACTACTATCCTTCGGTAGAAATCTACAATTACGGCCAAATGAGCGTTAGCACCAAAACTGAGCAGAGACTACTGTTGTCTTATTGCTCCTTCACTTGCATCTACCTTTCTGGAATCCTGACACTGGTGAAGTTTAATGACAATTTGTACAATGTCGGCAAGTACAAATTCCTACCCGTGTTGATGATATTAACATTCGCCGAAGTGATAAAGCTGCTGTTTCCTATGCTGCAAGCGGAGGCACCTACTATAATCAAGATTGAACAACGAGCCTATCCGAAGGCCAAGACATTCTGGGCGAAGAATCTGAGAGATATCATCAAGTTCTTGTTCAATGCGTTTTGTTTGTCGATATTTTACTACTTAACAATCGTGCTGTTTGGCGCACCTATTTTAACTGATCACGAGGAGACAACGATGCTAGTCATCACCCTGATCACATTGACTTATGTATCCACCAGTTTGCACCTGGGACAGGATCATACGGTGGATATCTTGACAGGGGTTTATTCCCTGAAGAGCACTATCCTCTCGAACGCTTTAAAACTCAACATACAGATGACAATATTAGGCACTTGGCTAGGTGCTATTGTTATCCCTTTAGACTGGGATCGCCCTTGGCAAGCTTGGCCAATTCCTTGTGTTATAGGTGCATTACTTGGCTACTTGATCGGCCACTTCATCACTCTCGTCAAGATGCTTCCCTCATTGAAATTATATAGGAAAGTCCATCGATAATTGTGGATATTTGTGAGAAGAAAGATATTCCAATTTCTCAAATAATATCATTTTATTAAATAAACGGTATGCTGATTGTCATGTTGCATTTTGATGAATGCTCTGTATACTAGGCCATATAAAAGTAGTTTAGCATATTAATATATAATTGTCCATCCTGATTCATATAAATTTATTATATTATCTGTGATGTAGGTATATATGTATGAATTGAGATAATAATCTAATAATCGTGCGAATCCATTTTTATATAAATTATAATAATATTTATAATAATATTTATAATTCTATAAATTATACTTCGGACGATTTATTTTACTACTCATTCACAATTTACTTGATATAACAGTTTCCTGACATCTCATCTTTCACTTGTATATCCTTTCTTCTTACTTTCTTTATAATTATCCAA
>NW_017305180.1:6688125-6689731 GCF_001594115.1 Trachymyrmex septentrionalis
AAAAAGTTGGATGAATTATGTTCACTTTCATCAATGATAGTTTAACTTTAATTTCAGTTTATATAACTTACTCTCTTGATCTTTTTCTAGTTCTAACAATAAGGATTAGAAAAAGATAAAAAGTAAGTTAAACCGAAATTAAATTTAACATTGATAAAATCAATATTAAATTTAATTACACTTAAGCATTATAATCATCAAAGTCATCCTTAATATTGGAATTTGAGTATATAAATTTTGCAAGTAATGGTAGTTAAGAAAAAGTAAATTGCATCAGTACACATTATCAAACACTGATAATTTACTTATGTAATGATATACTTTTTTACGTCAAGCTAGGCCTTTCACCTTTATATCTGATCTACAAAAACAAGAATAAAGTACAAATACAAATGCTATATTTCGTGCTTAAAAGCTAATTAAATGATCTATAATTCGTTAGATTCAGAACAATATTCTACTCACAATAATTTTATATGCATGCTATATACAAAAAATGACTGAAGAATTAAAATATATAAAAAATGTGTATAAAAATGTATATTAAAAATATATGTAGATATATCAAAATACATTGCATAATAGATAGATAAGAAATAAAAACATGTCAAATTTCTATATTTTATTTATCTTGATCGTTACATCTAATGATTTATTTTCAATATTTAATAATCAACTTTGTATCTGCTATTAAAAGAAAAAAAAATTAATAAGTCTGAAGTGAATATGATAGAAATTCAAGTGAAATTCCAATGGGGAGGGGGATACTTTCGTTCCAATTAATCGTTTAAAATTTGACATAACAGAGATTTAGTGTTCGTGACTATCATGAGAAGTAATTTAATCGAAAAAGTGCTTGAATTGGATTTGATGCAATCAGAGAAAAAAAACTCGTGAATGACTTCGTATTCTCTTGTCGTCTGCTGCGATCTGAATAACCAATGAATGGGACTCGCGCAGTCGCAACTGCCTTCACCAGAATGAATTGAAGCTGCTGAGGTTCTTCGTTACGATCAGTTAAGATTCGTTTCCTTGTTTGTCGGAATTCGACTCCGGATTAATTCCAACGAGACGCTAGACAGTGCCTGACTACTTCAGAAGGATAATGTCGGACACAGCTGGAAAGGTATACCGATTACCATTTGTTTCTGCGAATTTGCGTTTTAAACTCATTCATTTTTCTTGTTTTTTTACGTCGTTAATTACTATTGACCGATTCCCACTGGTCGTCATTTAATATGTTATCTGTCTTCTTTTATTGAAATATTTTGTTACATCAAAATGAATCAATTCCTGTTAGAAACATATTGTATAAATGAGAATTATCTTTTGTCGAAATTCGAATAGAGGCATTACATAAGTGTAAATTATCTTCTTGACTTATCTTTGAAAATGGATTTGATTTGAATAATACAAGTTTAAAAAAATGAGATAGAACAGTACAGATTTGATAATATGAAATAATTTAATTTACAAAGAATTATTTAACGCTGTTTAAAATAGTTTTTATATATATTAAACATCTGGTTAATATATATAAGATAGAAAACAAGTGAACAGAGGTTATCAAGAGAAGTTACAGGTCCGGGTTTTCATTGTCTAATTA
>NW_017305180.1:6689831-6699072 GCF_001594115.1 Trachymyrmex septentrionalis
TAAGATAGAAAACAAGTGAAGAGAGGTTATCAAGAGAAGTTACAGGTCCGGGTTTTCATTGTCTAATTATCAATTATCACAGTATGGATCGCAAAAATGCTTACGACGCTTACGAGATTTAGCTCGAAGCATGTTTTTAGATTCGGCTCGAGATTTTTGAGATTTAACTTTATAATAAAGATGGATATATGCTCAGCTCGCGATGAGGTTTGGCTCGATAAACTGGACACATCTTTTTGCAATTGAAATTTTTGCATAGTAGATAATGTTTGTGATTATTAGTAAACACGATTTCTTTCCACATTAACTTAATTAATTAGACATGAAAATGAACAAATTTTCCTTGAAAGAATTGGTTATCATCTGTCCGAGATAATTGTTTACTTGATGTGTCAGTAAACTTGAAAAAAAGATAATAAAACAAACATATGAGATAATTTTTATAAAATTAATGAAACTTATTATTAGTTAATATATGTATATTAGATAATTTTTTAATTAAATTCTATCGAATAACTATGTATTCTTTGATATTTACTGGAACTAACAATATCTACCGATTTAATTTGTTTAAAAAACATTAAGAAAAGAATTTAAATTTGTCAGTTAACTATAAATATAATGAATTAAAAGATTTAAAATAATCAAGAAGGAAATTTGGACAATAAGAATTAATGTCTGAAGACATTAAAATAATATTTAGTAGATCTAATTCATTTAGCAGATGACTGAAGTTATAATTTATATCAGTATATAAAATTAATATACATTTGTATATTTATTAAATTTATTATTGCTATTTTTAGATTATCAAATGCAAGGCTGCGGTAGCATGGAAGCAAAAGGAGCCTTTATCCTTGGAAGAAATCGAGGTAGCACCGCCTAACGCACATGAGGTCCGAATCAAAGTAGTAGCTGTGGCACTTTGTCACACAGATGCTTATACTCTAGATGGATTGGATCCAGAAGGAGTATTTCCTTGTATACTTGGTCATGAAGGCAGTGGTATCGTAGAAAGTGTCGGAGAGGATGTCACCGAGTTTCAGCCTGGTAGGTTGATCAGATTATATTTATAAAGATTCTTTTGAATTATATCAGTTAAATTTCAATAATGTTTTTTAGCTGATTTACATCAGTTCTATCTCTCATCTATTATTGTTTACATAAATGATTGTAGGTGATTATGTTGTACCACTTTACATTCCTCAATGTGGAGATTGTAAATTTTGTAAATCACCGAAAACAAATTTATGCAGCAAAATTCGTGAAACTCAAGGTAAGGGTTTAATGCCCGATGGTACGTCCCGTTTTACATGTAAGGGACAAACACTCGCACACTTTATGGGTTGCTCCACCTTCTCTGAATATACAGTTGTAGCTGATATTTCTCTCGCAAAGGTATTTGCGGTATATATACTTTTATAATCACTAGAGTTTTTAATAATTTAATCTTTATATAATTATTATAAATTATTATTATAGATTAATCCTAAAGCACCGTTGGACAAGGTATGCTTGTTGGGTTGTGGAATATCTACAGGTTATGGCGCAGCTTTAAATACTGCCAAAGTAGAACCAGGAAGTACTTGTGCTGTATGGGGTTTAGGGGCTGTTGGTCTTGCAGCAATCTTCGGTTGCAAGAAATCTGGTGCATCTCGTATTATTGGGATAGATGTCAATCCGGCCAAATTTGAGCAAGGTAAATTATGTAATTAGATTGTGTGTGCAACACAAAATTAATTTTTTATAGAAATAAACAGTGAAAAGAATCTTTCTTTTCTTCGTAGATTTTCTTATAATTATTGTGATAAAATTTTATAAATATTTGTACATTTATTTACAGCTAAAACTTTTGGCTGCACAGAATTTGTTAATCCCAAGGATTATGATAAACCCATTCAGCAGGTATTAATTGAAATGACTGATGGTGGATTAGATTATACTTTCGAATGCGTTGGAAACGTAAATACTATGGTACGTGTTTTATTTTTTTATTTTGTTTACTGAAAAAGAATTTTGTTTTATAAACATTATTTTTCAGAGAGCTGCATTAGAATCCTGCCACAAAGGATGGGGTACATCAGTAATAATAGGAGTAGCCGCAGCTGGCCAAGAAATCAGTACTAGACCATTCCAGTTAGTCACAGGACGAGTATGGAAAGGGACTGCGTTTGGTGGATGGAAATCAAAGCAAAGCGTGCCGAAATTGGTGGAGCAGTATCTATCAAAAGAATTAATTCTCGATGAATTTATTACACATAATCTTCCATTTGAAAAAATCAACGAAGGTTTTAATATATTGCATTCAGGAAACTGGTAAGCCTAGGAAAATTTTATTGTGAATATATAACGTGAATGACTAAACGTTGACTAAAAAAAGTGCACAAAATTATGTATGGTTTATTACGATTATCAGGATTTTGTAAAGATGACGTGTTTCTGTTGCAGTTTGAGAGCCGTCCTTAAATACTAAAAACGTTTTTTGTCTTGTACTGCAAAAATACGGCCTACTGAGAACCAGTGTCTTTCACAATTTATTAAAAAGTGCTTTATAAGATGTACATGCCCATATAAATATCATACTACCCCATTTCTGTTTGTTACAAATTTGTATTGAATCTCTGGAAATGAAAGATGGTAAATAAACTTTATATTTACTATATCATGCTCTCAACAAGAACATCTCCCCGAAATTTCTACAACAATCTTTATTCATAAAGAATTCTTACAGCCACATGTACAATACCGATTAAGTAAGATATTTACGGTAGCTCTTGAATGAAGTAAAAATTCTTTACGCTTTGATCAAGTGCATACCTTACAAAAATCATCATGGTACGAAGATCACTGACGATGATTTTCATTGTATATAATCATATATATATACAATATGCAAGACTCGATAAAACTATTTTACGTTCGCTTGTAGTTATATTAATTAGTCTAGGTCGACAGTACAATAAGTCAGGCGGAATGCAAATTGCGCTCGATGCAGGAAGGAATATGCGTTAGCTCATTGCGGACGATGTTGTTTATCAGTTAAATATGTAGATATATTTTTTAAAGTGTCATCTACATACTTTAATGCGCAAGTTTAATACGCCATGTCCATTAAGGCAAGACATTATGGATGAATTGACAAAATGATATTAAGTCATTCTTTGAATAAAAATAAAATATAAAAATGCACAATTTGTTATAAAACTCGATATAATCGATGAAATCACAAAGATTGCCGTCGAAATAAAATCACGAGCCATCGAAATAAAACGCATTGATAGAAAAAAAAAAAAGATAAAATGTACATTCTGTTTGCCGTGTTTAAAAATCTCAGTACATATAGTGTTGTCTTTGATCAATATACACGACGAGTATTATTTTCCCTGAATACTTCGTAGAAGGAATGCATGTCGAAGTGTGTGAAACGCGTTAGGCTTGCAAAATGAATTATCACTTTCATTCTAAATGAGACACGTGTAGTTTTTGCATCGACTATTTCTACGTAAATTGCCTTCTAACGCTAAGGGCATATTCACATAGTCACACTGATCTTTTTTTTCTTTTTTCTACGGATTACATGTTACTCTAATATCTACGGGTGTACCACACACTCTTTAAGTAAAAGTTGTAAGTAAAAATGCTTATAATTACAGTAAATGCAGACGAATCACGACGTCGAACATTTTTCTAGCTTCATAGAAAACAACTCAGCATTGCACGATGGATGTCGTTCCAATTGTGGACGTAAAGAATCCTAACGCTCTGCGCGAATTGAGTCGCGCAATGTATAATAGAGACATAATAATATTTCACGTTATTTTCTAAGCGATCTCACACTTTTCTTAACAACCAGCTCGACGTCCTATGATCGTGATTGAACTGCGTAGTATGAAATAGGACATTAACGAGTACGAAATAGGTCGTTCTTTATTCTGTATGTCTTATACTAATTTTATAACGTAAAATGGCTGAGAGAAAGAAGAATAACTTAAAAAACTCTAAGCTTGCCCGAAAGAATATAATAAATAAGCGGAATAACGGTGAGATTTTCTATACCGCATTCGGCGAAACACAGCCGAAAGTGAAGGAGTAAGAGCTACGAAAACCTATTTGCTTCGAGTGATTCAACTAAGTTTCAACGTGTGCAAGTGTGACAGTAGCAGAATGACTTCACACATCCGCCCGCCTCTTCTCTCCGCTCTCGTATCTTTTTCTCAACCAGTTTGATTTTGTTCGGTTGATGCATTGTTATCATGTAATTCGTATTATTCATAATTAACATTATGTTTCAATATTATAATTGTTAATCTAGCAATTAGAAATCATACGCTTATAGGGTTTTTCACTTACAGTTTTCCGTTAAATGCAATTTGTGTCACGACGCGTGACTTCTGGTCAATACGACAAAATTATCTCGTTCTATTCGGCCTTTCTTCCTTATTTCATGAATATCATTCTTTTTCGTTTTGTGTATGCATAAATGATACGTAATTATATTATTTATACTTTTAATTGTGCGTGGAGATACCTCGACAGGCACGGAGGTAATCCAACGATTGGTGTTCTGCGCGGCTCGCAGCGGAATTTTCTCCCCTTCTCACTCCGTCACCAGCAATTCTCACACACGTACATACACTTTCGGCCATATCTGCGTACTCTCTACACGAACTCTATTGGATATTGCACGGTATTATGATTACACGGGATCTACGATTGCGTAGAATGGGCTGTAGACGCCGCTTACCGCTGGACATACGCGATTATTGCACGACATGGCAAGACACTCGCTACTTTAAATGTCGATCGGAGCTTCCTAACTGGGACGAAGGACGCGACTAAGGTCGTTACGATGATTCGACAACGATCTTTTCCGGTTCCACGCAGCGCGATTCGCTACGAATCCGACTTCCTCATAACTAATGATCGTCGTGCTTATTCGTTGCTCTCGGAACTCATTTAGGCTCACGTTTCGTTTCGTCGAGCGTGGACCCTGACAGGTTCGACAGGCGGCCCGACGATGACATAGAACACCTCTGATCACAACTCGGCGGTTTTCCTAAAGCTGGTGAACGCGCGCACCTTCTCTCACTTTTCTCCGACCGTACAGTCGGTTCTCTGCTCTTAAAGATGCTCGGTTAAAGATGCTGCGCTTCCGTTGCTAGCCGCCGCCTTTAATATGTCTAGAAATCTAGAGGTTGATCGGCTGAGCCTTCGAGATCCTGAGAGGAGTCGGTACCGCCGTCCTCGTCGTCATCAAGATCCACACTGTTGGTTTTGAGCCCACCGCTGCTAATCTTATTCACAATCGCGTCTGTAAAGCAGTTTAAAAGTTAATTTAAGAATATGATCGTGTACTTCGCAAGAAGAATATGTGATATTAGGCCTGTTCTTTTTAGCTGAACTCCTTGTACGGTTCGTCTTTTCTTTTTTTTTCGTCAAAGTGGAAAGAAAAGGGAGAAAAATAAACCGTGCAACCACTTTAGCTGAAAAGAACCTACTATTTACACATTCAATTATCTAATGTCCTCCTAATTCTATTACAAGAAATAGCATCGAAAATAGTGACGATATTACTTATCAAAAACTAATATAATTGTTTAACAAAATAAGTATAATTCATTTCGACTAATTACAGTTTAGAAATGAAAAAAACTTATTTTTTATTTAAACTTAAGATAAGAGATTTATTTCAAAAACTTTAAATTTAATCATGTATTATTAAGATATTCAATTTTGATTTTTATTTCGATCTGGAGTTGTCGGACATCACATTTAAATCTAAATACACGACGAGATATTAAATCTGCATATGACTCCGAATAAAGACCTGTTATTAATTTCCTCGTAATTTTACACGCACTGATGCGCTGAAATTATTTATTATTTTTACTATTATATATCACTAATTCCAGTGCTTTAAATATTTGTTCAAGCGATATAAAACATACCGCAGTCGGGCTTTGCACCGCGCGTTCTGGTACCAGCAAACTCGACGCCATGAGGATCGACGCACCAACAGAGACCAAGGCCCCGATGACACTGAGTACTGCGGTAATATCCTCGCGAATCGCAAGCAGGTGCAGAATCCGGCGATGATCGTCTACGCACAGCGGCACACGGACGTTCAGCTTTAGAGAAGCATCCGCACCATTCAGGACCGCTCACAAAAATGTCGCTGAAAATATAATGCCGAAAATATAGCTTTATGTATGTCTCTCATTTTCCTATCGATTTTGAAAAGTTTTATTTTACGAGGCGTCGAGTGGCTTGCTCGGTGCGATTGATCCGCGATCTGTAGATCCGAATTCAATCACTCCACTTGCGCCCACACGATTATTCGCGTTTAAGGAGCCGAAAATGGTTCTACCTGGTGATTAAAGGCCATGACACACAAAAACTTAAGCAGTAAGTGAATTAGCCAATCACAGTAGAGACTGTAAGGCCATAACTTAAGCAATAACCATTCTAACATGGATTATTGCTTTATGTTATGGTCTTACGATCTCTATTGTAATTGACTAATTCGCTTACTGCTTACGTTTTACTGCTTACATTTTTTTATGTGCCATGACTCTAAAACACTTTTGATCACCAGCGCTGTTCGGATTCGGCGTTAAACTGTAGGTCCCATATATCAATATAGATATACGCATCGGATGGATCTTAAGATACACGATTTAGCGCTTAGATCATTATTGCATTAAATATATAATGTTTAATATTATATAACATTGATAGAGAACAGCAATTACATAAGTGAAAACAATATATGTAAAATTTTTATAATATGAAATTTTGAGAATAATATGAATATAATAAATTAGCGTTATTAAAAATGTGCAGAATAATGAGATATACATAATATATAGAGAATGTATAAAATATTACACAATAGTAATAAAATACAAAATAATGAGAAATTTTTGATACATGCATTTAAAAAATTGTATCTATTTCAGTAGTTAATAAACGCATGGGTTCAAACACAGTAGTAATATCGCACGTTTGATCAGACCAAGCTGTATTTGGTGTCTCTATATTAACGGACATTTTATTTATTGTATTTCAAATCCAATTAGATTTCCATGTGTTTTATCATCTTTCTAAAAATATCATCAGTCCAATTAGATCTATAAATTTTTATTTTCTATTTCTCTAAATTGAGGACAACTTTATAATTTCAATTACAACCCTTATAATTTCAAAAGATTTGAAAGAATACGCGTTCAGAGATATATATAGGCTGTATATCTCTGAACGTGTATTTTGAACTTATCGATCAATCTCACCGCTGTTCGTTCATTATTGAGATAAGAACACAATAGAAATGCCAAGTGTAAGTCTTAGATGCATTTACGATCGCGAAAAGTCTCTCCTCACGTGTGGGACAGGAATTCACAGATGATTCTTACCTGTCGGTATCACAACTATCCAAGAAAGGTTTTAAGCACGGTTCATTTTGGTCGTGTTCCAGACCATACAGCTCGGAGAGTGAGAGTCGGCCATCACTATCGCTGTCCAAATGTCCAAACATCCACCTGACCTCGCTCTGACAACCGATTGGGAAGTGACCTGAAATCATCAATACATTATATATAGATTCTTTTAAATATATATATACACACATATGGATATATATTATAACACACTTAAAGCTTGTTTTAGACAATGTATAATTTGAATTAAATTAAGATAGAATTTCATTTATAATTTTGTGTATTGTATTTTAATATATCTTTTTCTTCAAAAGTGATACAACTAAAAAAATTAAGTTTCCCAGAAAAAAGAAAAACTGTTTTTCAATTTAACAGAAAATTAATTATTATTCGAATAATAAAAAAAAAAATACATTTTTATAACATCATAAAATGTTTTATATTTTTTGTCTCAACATCCTTTTTGAATTTTGATGATTTTGGCAATTTTTTTTAATGAAGTTGTTTCATTTTTTATTATTGATAAGGTAATGTTCACTTAACTCATTCATAATAATAATTCAAAAATCATTTTTTAGCTATTTGAAGTAGAAGATATATTATATATATGTTTTAATATATATTTCATGTGTGCGTGTATTTCGATTCGTCAAATACTATTCATATTAAATTCGTTCAGAATAAAATTCTGTTTATGTGTCACGGCATAAATAAAATTCCATCCTAAATTCCGACACGAATTATAAATCGGGATTTTATAAAAGGATCGATAAATATATTGTATATGTGTGTGAATAAATTAGCGATTGGCCAATATCTTCACGTTATCAAAAAACAAAGATACTTGGCGTTACAAAAACACAAAATATACGGTAATAGTAGTTTTAAAGTGAAGATATTCCTGCAAAGACTCTATTTTATTCGGCTGCACAAATTTATCTAAAAATTAAATTTTAACATAAAAAACTCTCAATGTAATAAAAACTCAATCAAAAAGGCAAAATTTTATTTATTTAATTTTATTTATTAAGTAATTCTATATGAGGATTATTTAATTTAGCGCAATAAATTAAGATTTTGCTTTCTATGTTACTTTCCATTATTGTTAATCTTCTTTTATAGTGCAAAAAATAATGTAAGAAATAATAATTCGTTCAGAATGAAAAGACGATCAGTCCTTGAACTAGACCCGATCACTCGGGTCCAACACAATCACGGGACTATTCTCCCGTTTGTGGTCAGAGGATGGTTAGTCAAACCATCCTCTCGATTCAGCTGGAATCGTAGCTACGTACATAGTACATTTTGTTTTGCCCCGAGCGACTGTAATACCGTAAGATCAACATGGGAACTGGGTGGACAATATCGACAGATAGTACCGCCCAAAGTAATCGCGACGTACCCGAGGCGGGAAACGATTCATTGTACCAGGACAATTTCGAACTGGGTACGAAACTGATTGTCTCCAAGTCGAATGGCGTGCAGTGTCGGTACTTCGGCAACTACCACGAGTAGCATCCCGTACGTCGAGGTGACCGTCCACTCCTACAGGAACAATTAGTCTTCCCTGTAGGACCCCCTTGGTATTTCGCGGGAAACGTTTCAATGCGCTCAAAGCGCATTCCGCGGTTGTACGCGACGTCAGACGGCTGCTTAATGAGACTTTCGTAGATCAACGGGATGTGCACCGTGAAAAGCAAAATATTTAATAAATGCATAACCAAGTTGTGCTTGAAAATTTAGGTAATCAGTAGCATTGTGTCAACACAATTTCTAATAAACAAAGAACATCAAAATTTATTAAC
>NW_017305180.1:6699172-6707841 GCF_001594115.1 Trachymyrmex septentrionalis
GGATGCTGACGGCGATGCTTGGAGTCCGCCATCACGACGGAGAACCAATCTAGGAGACGGTTGGCCATTGCGGGCTTGGACGACGACGGGCAATCCGTATTTCTGGATGGTAACTGCACGTTGTACATAGCCTTCGACGGTGACTGAGTCTTGTCCGTGACTTCATTGTTCATCAGATGCTTGTCGTCGTATCTGTTCATGTTAGCGAGTCCCTGTAACATGGAACATATATTGCAGGTGTGTATACGTAACACATACGTTTATATATATGTATATATTCGATATTTATTATCATATTATAGTATCACATTATTATATAGTATATTATTATAATATCACATTGCTATACATTATAATATCATATTATTATATGATATAATATAATACAATATATTATGTCACAAATAATATCTTTATATGTGTATGTGTGTTACCATAAATCCAAAAATAAGAACGAGCATATCTATGTATGGGCGTCGGTTATTATGTAAAATGCACATAGAGATGGCAAAAGGAGATAAGTAAGAGAATGAAACTTGATAAAATATATATATATACTATACTATACTATATATTTTATACAACTCGTAATTGCCCTTCGGTAACATCATGTTTCATTACGCTTTTCCATCTCATAAATTTTCCATCAAAACGTGACGATAATTACATTCGTTATCGTAATTCCGATAATTAACCAAAATACAAGCCTCGCTTTTTCGCGGTGAGTATGACCAATTGGATTATTATTTGCCTCGAATGGTTAATATTTTTGATATTTTATTGTTCAACGAGTTAATTACATTCTCGGATAAAATGTTTAAATAGAAATATTATGACATTTGAAATAATTTGAAAACATTTTGTTACATTTTTGCAAATATGTTCGTACGCAAAACTCAAGTACTCGTAATAAAACTAAAAGTACTACAATAAAACGTAATTAAAAAATTGTTGTTACCTTAAATATATTAGTAAATATTTAGATTATATATTTTTCACGTCATAAAATTTACTTTTTTAGTCACACTATAAAATAGCTTTAAATAAATCAGTAATAAATTATTATTATTATTATTATTATTAGGCGTTAGGAACTCGAAAGCTCATTGCCGCAAATACCAAATCCCGCCACTGTTCCCGTCCCATCTTTCAAATCAGTAATAAATAAATAAATAATCAGTATAAATTCCGATTCCCATCTTTCAAATCAGTAATAAATAAATTATAAAATACCCCTTAAATAAATTATTAAATATTTGGATTATATTTTCCCCGTCATAAAATTTGCTTTTTTAATCACGTAAAAAGGTGCTACAAAATTATCATATTCTCATAAAATTAATAATTTAATAACTTTTACACGACGGGGGACGTTCATATGAACGAAAACATATTTGCGTTGAATTATTATTTCAAAATTGTTTACGGAGTGCACGCTTTGTATTTCTTTGATTCGAATGTTGGTAATTTCTCAATCAACAATATAATAACAGTATAAATCCATTTCTTGATTATTTTGAAAATAACTTCCCCTATTGTTATAAATTCAATATAATAATAATAATAATAATAATAATAATAATAAGCGTAATATATACAATAAATTCCTAACATTTTCTAAATAAAGGACACATTAAATTTATTTTTAGTTAATTAGTTCAATTAATTAGTTTGATCAATCAATTGAGTTTAATTTTACTCAATTAGTTTAATGAATTGGTTAAAATTAAATTTAAAAGATTCACTTTTTCTTTCGATTAATTTAATCGATTAAAATTAAATTAAAATAATTTAATCACATGAGAAATAGAACTGATACATTCACCGAGCGACTTGTCTTTGCGTTTATTATTTAATTTGATAATTATAATAAAAATACTTGGACATTACAATTTTCTCACATTTACATTACAAGACACGGCTACACATCGCAGAATTTTCTAATTTCGTTTTGTTTTAACCATATTATCTAATTGTATTCTAATGAATGTTTTGCAATATCGAGCAGGTTCCGCATTAGAATCGAAACGTCTATTAATGTATTGAATAAATTCATTATACGCGTATATCTCTTGTGTTCGGCTCTCATAG
Source organism: Trachymyrmex septentrionalis (assembly GCF_001594115.1). NCBI lineage: Eukaryota > Metazoa > Arthropoda > Insecta > Hymenoptera > Formicidae > Trachymyrmex > Trachymyrmex septentrionalis. Next base: position 6,701,264 of record NW_017305180.1, read on the forward strand.
GCATTATCACTCTTTTATTTAAAATAATTTACTTATACAGAGTCGGATATGTATATAAATTTACACTGCAAAATATTATTAAGCACCAATATCTAGCTTAATATTTTTCTACTTTTATTGTATTATTCACAGTATCGTCACATTATTATTATATTACTTAATAACTTAATTTAATTCTTTCATGTTACTTTAATCCTCTAACGTCATTTTATTGTTATTTAATAACTTAATTTAAGATTTCATTTTCCGTTTTATCGGCTGACAATGAGTATATAGTCGATATCTATATATATGTAAGCGGATATCTGTTTACTATAATTGGCAATACACATCCTAAAATTTCAGCCAATCCATGCAGATGCCAATCTCCTCCTAGTATGCTTACTAATTGAGTAATTTAATGTCAACAAAGTTTATGTATTTGTTTATTTACCTATCTATTATACGTTATAATTATTCAAGCAATTAAAATTAGATTCTCTATGATATGAATTTCAAATTAGATTCGTTGAATAAATGTTTAAAAAATTAGTGACAACGTGTGCTTGTGTTTGATTAGAGCTATTCGCGGAATTTCTAGCGACGCGCGGACTAGCGCAGGTAATAATTAATTACGTTAGCTGCAATCAGTTCGTTAATCAACGCTCTCTACTGTCATTCTCGTCCGACCGCGCCTCCTGACGGCGGGAACTGTTGAATGATCTCTCGATTGCCAATTCGTTTAATCATATCGCCAGCCTCTCACTCGCGCACGTGCATTAAACCTCAATGACTAGGTTCGATTAATTATGATCAGACTGACATTGACGTGTGACGTGTGGATGAATAATCCAGACACGGCCATTTCGCATAAATTGTAAATCGAAAAAATTCTCAGTTCTGCTCAAGAAATTGCATTGTCTTATATTATATGTTATATATAATAAATTCTTTCGAAGGTGCTACATACTGCTGCTTATTTTTGATTTTACATAATTTTGAAATTTTTTCAACAAACTATTTGTAAAAATCAGTTTTTAGATTATAATAATCGATCAAAAATGAAAAATATTTTTTGCGTACGAAAAATCGTAAATATGTAACTGAATATTAAAATTATATTTCCTAATTTTACATAAAATTTAATTCTCGATAATATTAAATAATCCTTTCGTACAAAAATTATATGTATTGATATACAACTTGTATTTTATGTTTAAATATTTTTTTCATTAAACTATACAGATTTCTTCAATTAAAACATCAGTAGTTTTTAGATTATAAACAATTAAAAAAGAAAACATTCTTCGCATATAAAATACAATAAAAATTAAATAATAAGATAAAAAGTAAGACACTAAGTAATGACAAACATGTACTTCCGTTACTTAATTTCGCATGAGTTTCATTTCTTCGGAGTTTTAATTAACGACATCACAATAAATGATAATAAACTAAAATAAATTTACGTAAAACGTAAGTAGAATCGGAATTCAAGAAATTAGTTATTGAAATAAAGATTGACAATTCTGGGACACTCCGTGTTCCAAAATAGCTCTTTTACATGAAATGTATCGGAGCGAGAAGACATTTTGGACAAGGTTGACGGTGCATTGTAGAGTGAGGAAAGTTATATACAGATAGTTTAGAATAATAATATTACGATAGACGACGAAAGTATGCGGGATTTCAGCGAGGCGATGACGCGTTACACCGAGACAAGGCGGTATAATTTTATTGAACCCGGTTTAATTACGCGCCGGATGCAACTCAAAGTTTCGCGTTAACTTGTCATAAAGAGCTGATATACGACACCAGGTGTAATTAATAATTAGGTAGCAGCTTGTGGAGAGAGCGGCTTCCAGTTGAATTCCATTTTTAAACTGCATTTCACAGCGCATGGAATATATATCTCTCATTGCATTCGTGGCTCGTTCATTTTGCAGTTTGTGCCATAAAAACACTAATTCCTCTCCATGGAAAGGCAATGTCAAGCGCCTTTGAAATATTTAGCAATTTCATACATGTTTGCGTGATTCCCGTCTCGGATTCAAACAATTTTAATCTCTTTAAGATTTCTATGATATACGAATTATGGCAAAAAGCTAATCGTTATTATTTTATGTATTATAGAATCGATTTGCCTCTAATAGAAATTTGGCCAATATTCTTTCAACATAATTGTTATAATATATATAATTTTATTAAGAGACTTTTAATAAGTATAGTTAAAATTAAATTACGCTAAAGTATATTTTTGTAATTAAATAAATAATAACATTTTGTTAAAATAAGTAGCAGGATTTAAATTTATGAATAGTAGTAAAATAAATTCGTAATTTAAAGAAATAATTAATTCCTGGATATCCCATATATGCGCACTTTCAAGTTCCACTTTCTCATCAAATAGGGTAGCCGGTAGAGCACGACTAGTTGAGCCAAGCGGCAAGTAGGGAGTTGGGACATGCATATCTCATTGTCAGTAACTGAAACGTGTATGGACATGCCTATGTTTGCGCAAGACAGCGCAGAGAAGACTACTGCTGAACTACGCTGAATACGATAATCTGTGCCAAGGTGTCAACGACCCTTGTATATTTTCGTGCATAAAAAATAAAATTAACAATGATTAAGATTGAATAGAACTCCTTAATAATTAACAAATTGAAAAAGAATGTACGGGGAAATACGAGTTATCGCGGTACTTAGTGATTATCGCGCAATAATGATTACACTTTGATATTTTAACAATCGTACGCACTTCGACTAAAATAAATTAAAAATAAAATTATTATGAGTGTTCTTTTTGGCCTATGTGGTATAATTAAAGTGATCTTATAAAAATCAGATGTTTTACATAAGTTATTTGTGTATTTTTTTATATTTTTTAAAATTCAAGTTATTTTATTTATAGTTCTTTAGTTATAAAGTCGATTTTCAGCCGACAACATATGAGGCTTGATTGGGTCCCAAACTAATGTCGCTTATAAGCTAAGGTGCTTAAATAATAGATCTGTCTTTATGATTTTTATTGCTTTGTTTATTGATATAAATATAAAATATAATCTCGAAAATCAAATTTTTTTAAGGAATCTTTTAAAGCAATTCTCATTATTCTATCATAAGTGTAAGATTTATAACAGTTTAAATAAAAAGTTACACAATTAGCCGTTTTATTTTAAATGTTTTTATAAATACCGTATTTACTTTTCATAAAAATAACGTTAGTTCTAAAGTATGGACAATGGTTCACTAAAGCAATACAATACAAGATTGTTTTTTACATTTGTTTCAGAATCTGTACAAACAGGTATATTGTAAAATATTATTTAAATAACAATATCACACGATAAAAGTTTCAAATAATATAGAATTGATTAAAATTTCACGAAAAACACGTTCGAATATTCTTTAATTTTGCGTTAACAAAAGCTAGATATATATAAATGAATATTTTCATATTAGAGAATTGTAAAAAATATTTCAAATAAATAAATTAAAAATTCCAAATTAAGAAGAATATCAACTAAGAATTAGTGAAAACATAAGAAACAGCTAATGTAATGTAAAATTAATTTTTCTGAGAAAATTTTAAGTGAACAATTAACGGAGTTTTAATTGAAAATTTCGTCATCACTGCATAAAATTTAGAAAAGAGCGAAAAAGAGTGGAAAGCAATTAAATTTTTGCCGAGGCAAAGTCGGTCATGAATTTACCAAAGAATTATACGCAGTAGTGTCCAGAGAACGTACGCGACTTTTGACAAAGTCTATTACATCTGAATATTTCTCTCTTGCTTTGTGCGAGTGTTAATTTCCTGAGACGTACTTTTCAAGAAGTGTAATATCTTACGCTAGCTTAACACAATTGTATTTTTCTTACTGTTCATACATGCACTCTCGAATTTAATAAGCATAATAAGAGTAATGACGCAAAAACACGTGCGTTGTTTAAGATACCATCAAATTAAATACTTAAACGTATCGCACTTTCCAAAACATTTTTTCATTTTAAACGTTCATTTTTCTAATTACTTATTAAATTGGACTTAGTGATTGTACAATGCTTTTTGTCTCGGACAATTATTTCTTAGACTTTACTTCTTCTCACCATTAAACGAATAAAATCGATACTGATTTTACAAAAATTTCTAAATATTCGACCTTACACAAACATTTCTCAACGTTCTTCTTTTTTCATCGTAGACATATTTGAAAAAGATACAGTCTTCTACCCCTTTAACTTATATTTATATTAGCGTTCCAATTGTAATTTTTCGCTTAATTTAGTTTCCATGTATTAGCGCGTCCCAATTGTGACTTTTCGCTTAATTTAGTTTCCATGTACCTATTTCTTTGTAATTTATGCAATTTTCCATTATTTAATGTTTGTAGCTAAAGAGGATTAAATGAGAGTTCCATTCGAAACATTCCATAAATGAATGTTCCATTTCGGAACATTCCATAATTTTATTACTTACATTAAATAAAATCTATTAATTATGTGATGGTCGTTAATATATGACCTTTCTATTATTATTTTAATTGATTCGCATATCTAACACGAGCTATTCCTAATATTAATAGTTTTAAACGACCTATTATTCATACGAGAATGCAAGATAAAATTCTATTTATAGTTTCACGCGTACCGTTCAATACGAGGCATTTGAAAAAAATTAGAAAATACGCATATAATGTAAAACATATTAAAATGCACATAGTGACAATCGGAAAGTTAGTGTAAATAAATAGCTATTATTTTGTAACAACTAAACAGAATTTCTACAATATGGTATTTAATTAATTTCATTTTGTTCACTTACAAAATAACAGCTATTTAGTTTCAGCAACTTGATTCCAGCTTCTCGATATCCTCTACAACTGTATATAATCAACTGTATATACACGACGTTGATTGAATTATAAATAGAATTCCTCTCTTTGGTCGGATGCGATTGTATAGATCGTCTAAGGTAGACTTAATGGAGTATAACAAAAATACAAGGACTCTTCGTATATATTAATGGAGTATCTCGCTTTTCTATCCTAATTCTTATCTTTTGATCTCTTATCGGGAAATCCCATATATACAAAATGAGTTGGAATTATAATTGAGCTCAGACATCACGTTCGTGTGGCAAGATGTAAACGAAAATCTCGGCAAACCGACGCTTCTAAAATCGCGCGCGACGAGAGAGAGAGAGAGAGAGAGAGAGAGAGAGAGAGAGAGAGAATTGACGCGCAGCGCTAGCAGGATCACATTCAACTCTCAAAAGCGCATCCCTAGGATCAATATGCCAAGGGAGTGGATCTTGAAGGACGGTTATCTTTGAGGGACCGCGGCAATCCCAGGCATCTCTTATTAGCTCAAGGGCCTAAAATAAGAATTGATTCTGATCTATCCTCTTTTCTCATCCCAGTAAAAGTGAGGAGAAATCTAAATGTTGCCCTCTTTACGACCTCGACGAATATCCCTCGAGCGCACGGCTCGCGTCTCATTGGTCGGACTATAACCCCCATGGCGGTGGCTCTCTCATTCTCTCTCATTCTCTCCCTCCCCTCCCCCCCCCCCTCTCTCTCTCTCTCCTATTTTCGAGCAGCCCAGACGAAGCGTCTTTCCATCGATCGAGGGAGAGAGCGTCGCCAGACGAGGAACCATATAATAACGTTACCTTGAGCGAACGCGGCGTAAGACTCGCGCAACGCCCGAGTAGATACGTCACGGCATCCACGATGACGTACTTGCGAGCCTAAGTCGATCCGCGATCGAATTTAATGACGGTTGAGATCTGATAAATATTTCAAAGCCCGCGACGATAATTTCGTCGTTGGACGGGGTCGTTATAAACGATGCGATCGCATGAACGAACGATTTGCCGTTGAGAAACGTTAGATTTAGATTTCTGTATTACTTTTTCATGAAAATTATATTTTTGTGTTAATCGTACTTTCCTCACCGTTAAATCTGTAGTGTTAAATTTAATTTAAGTATTCGCCACTGCTCGTATAGAGAGAGTGTCAAATTTATCCAATATTTTAGCATAAAATAACGATATATATTGAGCAGAAGCAGTGGTAACTTAAATAAGATTAAATCTGACACTATAGATTTAACAGTGTTGGCGATATTAAAAATTAAAACGTATTTCATTTACAAAATAATTGCTGCCTATTAATTAAACTGTATAATTCGAGATTCGTAATTCTCTGAAACTTTCCAGCGGGCATGTTACAACGGAAAGGGCGGGAACAATTAAAGCATGTTATAATAATAATGGGAAAGTTTAAAAAAGTTAAAAAAGCTCTTAATTACCAAAGAATAAAGAAGACTGAACAATGCAGTAATAATGTTTGAAAAAAAGCCTACGCAAAGCGAACATTAGTCTACACGTTTAATAATAATAAATATGTGTGCTTGGTATAATAAATCTTGTAAACAGTTGGCCGAAATGATACACTATGATTCTGTAATAATGTAATTAAAGATAAAGATCTTAATTACATTATTACATACAATATTAAAATGTATATGTGAAGAAAATAAAACCTATTTTAAGTAAAACAGGAATTACGGAGACGCTATAAAATAACGGAGGC
>NW_017305180.1:6707941-6708780 GCF_001594115.1 Trachymyrmex septentrionalis
TTAAAATGTATATGTGAAGAAAATAAAACGATTTTAAGTAAAACAGGAATTACGGAGACGCTATAAAATAACGGAGGCCTGCACATTTCCCGAATGACATTTCATTGCGCTGAAACCGTATTTGGAGTCAATATTACGTAGAGGTTACGTCGTACGTGTTACACAACGCGAGCCAAGGAAAGGTCGACTGGCGATATCGCTATCTTCGAGCCCCGTTGACGGCATGCCCGTCTAAGCTAATTTATCGTGGCGTAACGAAGCTTTAATCCGATATTCACGGCTGAGCAAATGTTACAAAGCGCGAGAGATGTGACTGATACAGTCTGGAGTATCTCGTGAACTTGCAAAGTTAATTCTCCCTGGATCAGAGAACGTCGTAATATTATGAATCATCACTTTGTCTTTTGAACTCACATATCACCTATCACATATCACATATCACAGAAATGCATAATTGCGAGATCATCCGACCGTATTGGTGTCAATATACAAGCAGATTCGATCTACCTAAAGAGATTTTCAGATTTAATATTCACAAATAAAGATGCGAGAGATAACTGACGGAGAATCGAGAAGACGAAATTCTATAGATATACTGAAAGAAGCCTATAAATTGTTCCATTATCGATTATTACACATCATTTTAACGAGATACTATGAGATATAAAATTATAAAAACATCGTTCTAAAAATATCTCTCGCCCTTGCACGTGTTTCATAAGAAAATATAGATCGTGGGATAAAAAAAAATTACAAAAACTAAATAAAAAAGTGCCTTTTTTTAGTAAAAAGAAATATACTATATATATACACGGAATATATTAAAATACAGAAAAAAA
>NW_017305180.1:6708880-6718310 GCF_001594115.1 Trachymyrmex septentrionalis
TAGTAAAAAGAAATATACTATACACGGAATATATTAAAATACAGAAAAAAATTCATACAGCTATAAAAAAAAAGACACATCGATAAAATAATAACGTGAATAATAAAGTTGAAAACATAATTATGTGAATAATAAAGTTAAATAAAAAAACTACTTCAAATTTTCATATTTTAAAGACGATATTTAGTTTCCTCTTTATTTTCTTTCCGTCACTCTTAACGCAATGCTATAAAATACATAGAACTATAAAAAAATATTGCTCTGCCAACATCTTTCACGTTTGTACCCAATAAAACCAGTCACAAAAATATTTATAGATTGCGGTATGAGAAAACTAAAAAACAGTTATATGTCAAGATTCACATCAAAGTTCAATTGTTAATAAAATATAAAATACTATTTCAAATTTCAATATGTAAAAAAAAATATAATATATCGCATAGGAATATTAAAATACAGAATTTATGTAATATAAAAAAATATCGATGTAATAGTGATAGCAAAATATATGAATAATAAAGTTAAAAATTTTCATAGTATATATTTCAAAGACGACTCCAAAGACAATATTTAACTCCTCTATATCTAACCCCTTTACTACTTTTTGCTCTTTTTAACTGTCATAACAACGATATGCAAAGTTTGCAAAAGATTATCTAATGTACTGTAAGTCGATTTGCAGTTTGCATATCGCAAATTAACTTTTAAATTTTCACGAAAAGTCGACTCGATGACGAATATTAACCCTTGATTAGATGGTCGTCCTCAAATAGTCACAGCTGCAAATTGGCAATGGCTTCCCATCTTATACACAAACGTAAACGACCATGGAGCGGCTAATCCGGATTATAAGCGCAATAATTAACGCATTCGATAATACCTCCAGCTTCATTTCGTAATCTCACGAAATTCCCAGTCGGAGGTTGGCTCCACGATCAATTAGTTGGTTTGCGTAAAACTTCGGTTTCAAGCGAAGGGAATTAACACGATATATGGCGCTGTCCTACATATGGTTTCTTCTAATACGATCGAAAACTGAATAAATTAAATAGCTATATTCGCCCTCAAATGGGTGTGAAATGTGCGCGCGTATGGACGCGTCAATACAGAAATATAACATATCGAATTACATTTTGTAAAATCTTATAATTTGTGAAATTAATTTGTGAAATATAATAAACTTAATAGGCGCACACGATGAAGTACTACATTGATATCCCATTAAATTTAATAAATAATGCCTATAATGACAATATCTATATACAACAAATATAATCTGAATATTCGTTTTAAAAGCTATTATATATTATATATTTCGAAAATTGACAATAACATATTGAGAGAGAAGTGCTATTCTATTAAAACGGCACCTTGTTATAAAGATAATGACATTGCACACCGTTATATTTCCAGATAATCGTGAGAGCAGGAACACCATGCAGGAGCATCATGCGAGGCGTTTGCTGTAAGCTTTATTAGCAGAAAGGCGGCTACTGTAAATACGGGAATCAATAATGTTGGCAGAATTTTGGCAAAAGCGGATAAACAAGATCCACTAGCAAAATATATAACAAAAATAACGTAATAACCGCGGTATTTTTAACAGCAAATTGATGGGAAAAAAATCGCGTAAATTTATTATTTATGTCGTTATTACATAAAATTGTGTATCAAACTACCACTATTATTTATAACTTTATTACATTTTTTTTTTGTAGCGTCCAGAAAATATCGTTGTTAATATATTAATATCCTCAAGAGCTTGTTGGCAATCGCATTCAGATTTCGTAGAGATACAAGGTACGATTGTCACGCTACAGAGCTGCTGATGATAATGTGGTGACCGGGACGTGCGTTATCGTCAACATTAAAGTTTCGATTAGCATGCACTGCAAATCAGGATAATGCCATAACGAAGCTCTGCAGGTTTTATCAAAGAATGATCGCGGAAGTGGTACGCGCACGTTCTAAAGCAGAATAATATTTTTACAAGCACGCGCGAGGCCAGAAGAAGTCCTGTCCAAATATTTTGACTCGCTTCGGTCAGATAATTCGGAAGAGTCCTTTGTTGAGCGAGACGATGGTGAATTCGGGAGGATTTTTCTACTTCGCGCGATGTGCCCCCCTTCTCTTAGGACAAAGGATATTTTGTCTGGCGCGCCGGAGCTCTAACTTTTACCGCCAACAAAACTTCCAAAATGGAGGATGACGACGGAAGTAACTGTGCATTCTTCGCAGTGCCATGATGTTTTTATGCAGGCCGCACGTAATGCACAAGCATTGTAGAAACACTTATGGAGTAGGATAATGCAAATATATCGCGCTACGCGTAATGTAATCGCGATTAATTGAGAGAGATCTAACGAGGAAGTTAATTCGAGAGTGAGTTAATTCGCGATTTCCATTAGCCGCCGGCTATTGAAGCGGAGCAGATTTACGGTCTCTCCTTTCGGCATCCTTTATTTTTCTTCCATTAGGCGCTATCCTCCACTGAATGTTTTCGCTGCTATTTGAGACAGCGGATGTTTCCGATTATCGTTGGTGAATATTTTTTCATAAAATCATATGTGGCTTGCATTTATTTCAGACATACCTTTATAGATGCAAGTCACGTATGACTTTATGAATATATATACATAATGTCCCGCGAAATTTGCGAATTAAAATATCATATAGCAAAAAAATTTTCGAATAATTCAGTAAAATAGTTATATGTAAGATTTTAATAAACTATTAACTGAATATAAAAAAAAATGTCTGCTATTCATAGTAAATGTATTTATTTACTGGACAATGTATACATTTGCTACAACACACTATAGTAAAAGCATATTGCAAATCGTCAATCGTCGCAATAAACATATGTAGTACAAATAATATAATATATATAAATAACGCTCGAAGTTTGCACAGCAAAATAATTCAAATATCAACGATCAAATAAACGAGCAATACAAGATGTTTTATTAAAATCTTAAAATTAATTTAACATATCATTAATATGAATATAACAATAGACGTTTCGATAATTATATTTCGCTCAAATAAATTATGGACATCGATTTAAGAATTGACTTGGTTCACCATCAATAATCATCGACTGACATGAAAAAATTATTATCGGTGCAATATTGTTAAGTGAAATAGATAAGTTTATTTAATTATATTGAGGAAGACTCTGTGAGTCGAAACGTCTATTGTTATATTCGTATTGATATGTTAAATTAATTTTAAGATTTTAATAAAAAATATATATTTTAGTAAATATATACGATAATTATTCAGTTTCGCCATCACAAAAAATTGATGAAATTACTTATTCAATGCGTTTTTGTCTGAAACGAACAAAAATCTGGCAGAAAAAAGTATTGCCCGCAAACCGAGATATTAATAGAAGTTTGCCACTATTGAGGTTACGAAACACATCGATATAATGGAACTCCTCTCTCTCTCTCTCTCTCTCTCTCTCTCTCTCTCTCTCTCTCTCTCTCTCTTTCCGCCCTTTATAGTAACAACTTCTAATTGAGAAAAAAAAATATTGAGGAATTAGATTAAAGCGCACTGTGATTTAAAAAAATATGAATGAACGTTTATTACTGCTAGTAAATATATACACAAAGAAAAATATGTGATTGAGTTAACTGAAATCTTAATGGAAAATAAACGATCCAGAGTTCTGATTAAATCTACTAGATTTACTAGAATTCTATAATTGAGATGACCAACATTCAAAATTTCTTTGGTTAAATCTATTAGAATTCTTTTTAACCAGAAATCTAGTAGACTTAACCAGAATTCTGAATCATTCATTTTCCACTAATTAATTCAATCAAATATTTTTCTTCGTGTTATATGTTATAACTTTGTGTTACATAATACGTCCTACCTTACGTAGAAGTCTGTTTAATACTTTCGGTTTCCATTCTTTTTACACTGAAAGAAAAGATTGGTTGCTGCAGCAAATTAGATGGTAAAATACAGCACAGCACTTTTAATTGACAACAGCCAATTTTTGATTGCATTAGCCTGCAATGTCAGTATAAGATTTCGATAGGCTAACGCAACCAAAAATTGGCTGCTGCAAACAATTTAAAATGCTATTCCAAATTCAACCAATCTTTTCTTTCAGTGTAGTATATTATAGACTCGTCCATTTGGTAAAGATTTAATAAAATACATGTGCATGCACTCATAAAACCAGCGTATGGTGTGCACATTTGCTAGTAAAAGTGTTTATTTAAATTGATATACTTTTGTTAAATCAAATATGAAAATGTATTACTAGTAAAAGTTTAAATTTCATTGCTTGTGAATACATTTATTTATCGAATGAGTATATGTATACATTGACTACAGTAAGTGTACATTTGCTAGCAAAAATATTCATTTAAATTGATGCATTTTTGCTCGTGTATACTTTTACTAAATCAAGTATGAAAATGTATGCTTTTACGAGTAAAAGTTTGAATTTCATTGCTTATGAATACATTTACTTATTAAATTAGTATAAATATAGAACATTGATTTAGCAAGTGTATACATTTACTAAATTAACACTTTGACCATGACATACATATTCATATATATTCAAAAAGAGAGAGAGAGAGGGATAGAAAAAAGAAAGAAAATAACATTCTGAAAATATCCTACGTCATTAATATCAGAAACGAACGAATCGCCGGGGAATCGGAAGGCGAAATTCATTGGAGGGCCCGTGGCAAAAGTTGCACGACTCGATCGGGTGCGCGGATGAAATTAGATTTGAAACTGTATTACTCGTCGATGGGCGAATTCCGGTGAAGTTTCCATCTCTCAATAATAGCGCAGCGCGCGGACATCTGTGAGTGAAAAATTCTGGAAAATCGCATGGCTCCTGCTGACAAATGAAACAGACAATGGGAGCAATTTGGGAAAGGTCACGTATAAATAACTCTTTTCAAAGCCGCCATTAGTTGTAGGTAATTCAGAGAGAGAGAGAGAGAGAGAGAGAAGGGGGGGAGGGGAGGAGGGAGCAATGAATTAATCGGAACGAGAGGAGGGAGGGAAACGTAGAGGAAACGCTCAGCGCGCCATGGTCCATGTTTATTTGCAAACGAGAGTTTAAAATTGTGTTTCCCGTGGCGGAGTAAATGGCCGAGGTTAACGGCTATCCGAAATTTAATTCACGAGATCGCCGTATCCCCAGGCGGATATACACGGGCGTTCGATTTCGTATATCGTCGCGCATTTGCATCGGCGTGTAGCGATAATTGAGCAGGGGCGTGCGGGGCACGCGGGTTCAAATAAATTAGAGCGTGGCTTCCACGCGCTCGCCGATTCACTCTGTGCACGACTATAACGCAGACCGCCATTAAAATAATGTGCCAATCAATCGGCTCGCGTTCGATCTGATTGATTTGTCACAGGCTTTTGGAAAATTCTCGCACCCCACGTTTCGCGCGGTTCTGCCTCCGCATGACGTTGATACCCCGACAAAACATGGAAATCGTTTTAGAAAACGTCACGGGATCATATTTGTCCCATCGAAGGCGCAAAGCCCGCGTCGCCAAATATATATGCTATCTATATAAATCTCATGTTTTTTTTTCTGAAAGAAACATCGGAACTGTGGAATTCAATTTAACGCGAGATGCTCCTTAAAATTTTATCGAGACGGGACAATTTTGAAACAGCGATTGTTTAAAACTATCCAAATTGAATATTTTATCATCGAACATCATAAAAATTGATGATTGCCGTTCATCAAAGAGCAATAATTCTAAACTCCCTGTCGATGTTGTGATTTTAATGAAATTCTTGAAATATTGCATGTTTATGACTTTCCAACATTTCCGAAATATTAATACAATAAAATTATAAAAAATGATGGCTCTTTTATATTACATTTTTATTACTCAAACAAACTAAAGCTCAACTAATGGCTTGTGTAAAATTATATATACTTAGTTAAAAATTTATTTAAAAGAACACTCGACGATTTTCTTTTTTAGTATATACAAGAGTATATACTAGAATTTTCCTCGTTGTGTGTCCTGCACACAGAGCTTAAACTTATGTTTAAGATACATCCTGTATTTACTGTTGAACGGGATAGAAACGGTAATGCACGGGTAACAGGATGAAGGATACAACACGAGCTGCAGGCGATGGAAGCTACAATATTGAACGTTGCTTTTTAGCGCAAGCGGCCGCGTTTATAAATTCCCCCAGGGAGATCATAAGATCTCCGAGAATGGGAAGCGCGTAAAGAAGGTGAATAATACTGGATGTGACACGCATAAGTGTTTCTCACCGAGCAAAAAAAGTGTTCTGTACTAAAAACAGCTTGTTAAGTAACAGTACGTTCTAACGTCAATAAAAAAAATCTCGTGTACCAAAAAGTTCTCTTCAAATATATGTATACCAGCGACGTGGAAAGTTGCACTTTTATGTGCCGATATCAATAAAACGCGCCGACCAAAAAATTTTGAATAAAACGAATCAATTTTGAAGCAACAACACTGCAGCAATAGTATGCAGTTTTGTATTAGCTTCTACAAAATGCAGGAACAAAGCAAGGAAACGAAAGAAGAGAAAATCGAAATCAAATTTAGGTTTATTCTTTTTTATTTGTAAATGGGAAAAGTATGCAACACAAAAAAAATTCGGTTCCGCGACATTAGTGCATTTTGTAAAAAAAAATATATATATATATAAAGAGAAAAGAAACAAATTGTTCAAACAATTTTAGCGTAGTTTTATAATTGAGAATTCAAATGTCGAACTATGTTAAAAGAGTGTAGAGAAATGGACGAAACAAAGAGTTTTTCAGAAAGGAGGGTAAATAAAATTATCAAATTTTGACGTAAATTAATTTTTCTTATGCATATATATTTTCTCGTACTTTTTTATATTCTGAATCATTTGCAAACGTTTATTTCAAACTGATGGAAACATGTTGAAAATTGCATTAAAAGTAGCATAATTTTGAAATCTCATCTTTGATTGCAATTTTCGATATTTTTCCACCAGTTTAATTTGAAATTAATATTTGCAAATGATTCAGCACATCAAAAAATATGAAAAAAAAAACTCAAAAAAGGTTCCATTACTTAAACTAAAATTGGTTATTTTACTAAATATCCTAAACAATGAATAAAATAGGTCAATTTTAATCAAAGAAATGGAATCTTTCTAGCGCATGTTTTTTTATTTTTTTTAATATGCTGAATTATTTGCAAACGTTAATTTCAAGCTAAATTGATTTTAATGCGATTTTTAACATGTTCCCATCAGATCAGTTCGAAATAAAAGTTTGCAAATGATTCAGCACATCAAAAAATGCAAGAAAATGTGCACAAGAGAGAGATTCCATGGTTTAGACCAACATCCGCCAATTTTACCTCCTTTATTTTTTTGGAAACTATTTACGAAACGTATAGTCAAACCTTATCTTCTTTAAAAGTATATGTATATTTTTAGTTAGTTATAATATTTTCTACACTTTTTGTCTTAGTTTGTTTGAACACAAAAATGGCAACAGAATTGTTTTTACAAACATTGCAATGTGCGTAACTTTTTACTTTTAAATTAAAAAAGTTTGATTGCATCGTAAAACTCTCCAAAAATCTCGAAAAGAATTCCTACGAAAAATTTCTGTTTTTACTCTACTTATATACGTACGTACATACTGCCTCTTAATTCTACATTTTTAGAAAAAATTTAGAATTCATTATTTTATCTTTTTTTTAAGAGAGCTGTGAGCGCAAAGCAAAAGCATTAAATTATCTTTGTGATACAGAGCGCGATGTTTTTTTTTACGCTTTTAGATGCAAAGTATCTTCAACTTGATTGTAATTTTTTCCTCGAGTTAACGTGAAGTGCAATTCGAGTGCTATGACAAATGACCAATTGAATCTGTAATTGCCAATTTTCGGAATTCTCTTCTATCGGTAAGAACAGAGTCTCATCGAACGAATTCTTGCTTAATACATCCCGCGACCTTGTAATTTTGAATGCCGAAAGTAGTACTTTCTTGAGATCGAATCGATATAATCGCCGACGAGTGGGAGAGTATATTGTGAAGGCGCGACCTAGGGAAACGCAGCGCTCCACGTGATTTATACAGAGGGAGGACCCAGCCTCGTTTTACTACCGTAAACGTGATATGTAGACTCTTTGTTCTTAACGCGAACAAAAATACAGCGAGTACATCTGTATTCTCTTCCTGTCTGCTCTGTGCTATGGAGGGTGGCATCAACCCATTCCGCTCTCTCGAAAATTCTTTAGTAAATAAATGTATACGAATCCAGAAGTCAGACGTAAATTTCAGTCAACCCATAAATTTTAGCTAGATAAATTTAATTAACACTTTCTAATTCCAACATATTCTAACGATTTACTAGAGATAAAACAATTTTGCAAAATAATGCTGCCTACTGTGACAGCGTAGGAAATATGTATGCATAAAAAAACTTAAAAGAGTTGCAGTAATACTACGAGAGACCTACTTAACAAATCTGTAAAGAGTTAAAAGTAATGAACAAACCACGAAGCTATAAAGTACGAACTCATGTTTCTTCTGAAATAGCGCGTTTGCCGTAATCCATTTTTATGGGGTTCTACGGCGAAGCAAATACCTTCGTATTGCCTGGTTGAAAATTGCAATCTTGCGCATAAATCACAGCTTACATTACAAATAATCTGCTTATATAATAGATGTGCAATCTTACGGAAAGTAGAATTGTTTCTTACATCAATTATTGAAAAAATATCACTTCAACATTCGTTATTATTTGATTATTTCTGGTAATTTAATTTCTACGTCAAATTTTCCTACAAAATATACTGAACGTTGAAAGCGTACTGAACAAATTTTAAACGAGATATCTGATTACTCATAAAATAACCATAGACAAATGTATATACACGTATCACGTTTACACAGTTATTTAAATATTGTAACGTAATTTATTATTAAATACAATTTATTTCTTATTTTTAGTAGAGCAACTGATCAATTTATAATCGATTATTGCTTTCTAAATTAAAGACTCGAGAAAGTAGCTTTACATTAGCATTTAAAATTTAAAAGTTAGATTAGAACATCGTTATGATTCGACGTTCAACTCGGCTCAATTAATATCTAAAAAAGTAAAATTTGTTTACTTTCCTGCGTATAAATTTTACATTAGAATTTAAAATTAATAAAAGTTTATTTATATGATTAAATAATAAATTAATTAATACTATACAGAATAGATAAAAATTAAGAATAGTGTCATACAATGGAGAATATAATAATCATAAACAAAGTAAAAAGCTGACGAATCGAAAGTTATTATTTAAATGAGTAGACTGAATGAAATAAATTAAATATCATATTGTTATTCAACCACTCAAATTATTCATTCTTTTATATAATTTATTTTTAAAAATTCATGAATATATA
>NW_017305180.1:6718410-6724394 GCF_001594115.1 Trachymyrmex septentrionalis
ACGCAGTTTTTTTGCAGATTATCTCTGATGCATTATACGATATATTATGCGTTGTACGTTATGTATACGCAAGAAAATATACGTATAATGCGGCAAGAGGAGAAACGCATTTCCATCTGAAAACTCAATTACGAGTAAAGACACCGCGTAATATTTTCCCCATCGTTTGCAGCGGAAATGCAGCGTAAGAAGCAAATATGACTTACCTTGCCGCGTTTCGTGTACTTAAGATACTGGTAGTGATGATTATCGTAATTGAAGTCGCGAGGCGTGAGGGTGATGTCGTGGTTACGTCCCATCTTGCCCATGAGCATCTTCTTCCTTTGCATCTGCGTCTTCTTTGAGTACATTCGCAGATCAGCAACTGCAAAATTCACCTCTGATTAATGTACTCTTTTCGCGGCACACGCTGATTGCAAGTCGCGGCGAAATTACATTTTGTCCCGGCGGCGCAACGCGTCGAAAATACTTGGTTCGTTAGCCCGAATCAACTCGAGCGTGACTGCCGACAAATTGCACGTCAGAAATCGAAAGGCCGACTGCGCTTTTTAACGGTAGGGCACTTTTCGCCCATCCACGACGGTGGGAGTGATTTTTCCGCGCGATGTGCGCGCAGAAGTCCCTGGGTTTATCATCGAATACGGCACGAACGAGACGCGAGAGAAGAGACTGCTGAGGCTTCAAGTGGAGAACGTTCAATAATTCTTTCGCCAGAAAAACAGGAAAATTTTTATGGCGCAGAATCCGAGTGTTTAAGGTAGGATCCGATTTAAAAGCGAGGACGTATATATAGCGACAAAAAAATAGAAAGATACAACTAAAATTAACGACAGGAGAAAATACACATGCAAAAAGTGTCCTTTTCCCCGAAGCATTGTCGTACTTCGTTTTCACACTCCGTTTTGATACTCAGTATCGTTTTCAAGTCTTTATTTATTTCTTGTCTTTGCAGAATAGATTACTTGTCGAAATTGCGCATCATATTCGTCAAATATTTTATATGTCAACCGAGAACTTCGTGATTGATCTCTGCATAAACATTTTATCTCGCGCAGCGGCACGTCATTTTTCATCAAGCTTACTGAATCTCCAATGGATTATTCGACCGCAAACATGATAGTCCTAACGTCACCACACCTGATAATCGATATTCTGCACGTATGTTGTAAACCGCTCGATCGTGAACGCGATAACATTTTTATTGCTTTATTTTAATGTTTAAAACATGAAAGCAATATGCGCGACGTTACGAAACGACTGATAAAAATGCAACCGCCTTTGGAATCCTTTCGTATTTACGAATCAATTATCACTCATTAATCATAGCCAAATAAACCATTCGAAATTAGCACGTGCACTCAATCACGATCGTTATGATTTTCCCGGTAAAACACGAGCGACACCGCGATACAACTTCATAAAATTCAATTACCACTCGTACACCAACCGATAAATTTAGATGATTGGAACTTCGCTCGTTGATATTCATTAATATCAATGAACATTGAGTAAAATTTCCAGGTTTTTTTTCCTCTTCGCTATACATTAGCGTTACAAGCTAAAAATTACTGTCTACATTGCTTTAAATCTTCCACGAAAGAAATTTTCTACAAAATAAGTACTCCCCATTCCATTTGTTACGTTAAAATATTTACGTTAAAGCACATTTAATATTTTCTAAAACGCATTTTATAAAACACGTTAAAATATATTTAATATTTTTCAAAACACAACTTTAAATCTTAAAAGTAGACCTTTTCACTTGTATTATTCATCAATATTCATTGTTAATATTCAAATATTCATTATAAATATTTTAGTAATGTTTCTTCACGTTTTTACATTTAAATAATATTTTCTCATGAGATAACTGCATCAAAATTGTCTACACGTGTCACCTATAAATACATATTTATTTCTTAAATATATGTGTCTACTTTTATGCCACAGTTATTAAATTCAATTTTATAAATATTGAAGAACTGATTTAAATTTTCATAAAGAAAACACTACTTCAAAATACATACGTTCGAACGAAAAAATACATATTTTCGTTATTAATATCCTCATCTTTTCTATAATTTAAAGTATGCTGATACTCTTGTATACATATATGTAGCTATATATGTAGTAGTAAACAAAAAACGCAATTTAAATTTTTCATTATCCAGTAAAGATTTAAATAGAGATGCTGTTTTTAAAATATATTTAGAATATATGCATACTAAAAAAATTTTAATTTTTTAAAAATAGTAAGTATATTTTGTTAACTTTTTTGTTTAAATCAATAGAAAAGCAATTATCTATAATAATACAATATTATTATTTAGTTGTACGACCGCAAGCTTTAATTAGTTTTATATCTATATTGCATAATATTAATTATTGAAAAATAATCAAACTTTGAAAATATGGTCTAACTTCACATTATGAAAATTGTTTTAAAACATTTCCAATCTACAATCTATACACTACATAACGAATCATAAAAATCTATTACCATTGAACAATAACGGATAACAATTATGTGGACAAAATAAAGTCATGTATCTTCTTTGCTCGCTATACCGTATATAGTGTACACATGTTAAAAGCATATGACGAATCACCGATTCGCAAATTCAATCGGTTCTGATCTTCTCTGTTCTCCAATTCCACGACGATTCACGATTCGCTCAACGTTTGCTCCGGTACATCGCGTTGTATGCCCAACAGCGGCACTATTGTTCTAATCGCCAATTATGAATATTCATGGAAGGTCCACGTGTCGTTGAGGCGCAGAGCGCGATGCAAACGTGGCACACCATTGTGAAACTTACAATATACATACGTATATTCCAACATGAATATGCTTACAAATTGATCTTGCGCGTTAAATCTCGTAGAGAGACTCGCTTTTTACAAATCATCACTGACGTGCTCTCATTTCCGTGATTAACGATTCAGTTAGACTCTCTATATGTCATCGTAAAAATTGACATGTAACAACATTTCTATAATGCGCTCTCTCACTTTCTAAAGATCATCAAACTGCATGTAATTATGTTTAAATATTAATTTTATTTCGACGGAATAGAATGAAACTTTATTAGTCTACATTATTTTTGAATGCAAACTATTTTTTAAATGTAACTAATTGTAAACTCGATTAGATCCTCTAATTAGGTATATCTAACAAAATAATTGTTTAGATAATTGTTATTACAAGTGATTTCCATCATTAACTTAACGCATCGACAATTTAAAAAAAAAAAGGAATAAAATTTCGGATGCTTGACACAGAATTTATGATTTTTGTGTAACATGAGATTGTGTTGAAAAAAATCTAGAATATATTATGAATAAATGGAGCGGTAATGATTTAGTTGGAGATGGTTCAAAAGACAAAATTCAATAAATTTTAGCTACAATTTTGTATCGGTACGAGTGGTAATATACATATGCCATTTGATACTTATATAAGAGGTTTGACTCTTTAACTGTAACAAATTCAAGATTGACACTACTTTATAATTTATAGTATTTTTTAGTCGAAATATTGAAGATGATCTAATGAAGGTCGAACCGTATATAATTATCAATATCGAATTCTCTTGACTTGGAATAATGTCGTAAATTCATTTATTTAATATTGTTTTGAAAGAGAACTCTGGTAAGCACATAAATAGAATTTGAAAACAAATTAAAATTTCTTAATAATGAATAATTTTCCTTCTTCAATCTTCTTTATATTATACATATATTTCTCTCTCTCTCTCTCTCTCTCTCTCTCTCTCTCTCTCTCTCTCTCTCTCTCTGCGTAAGAATGTAAATTATATAAGAAACCAATAATTAATTCTAATTAAAAATATTACTTCTTTCTTATCAACCATAAATATGTAAAATTTAGACAAAAATTTTATTAGAAATACAAAGATATATTTGTCTCGCTATATAAAATAATTAATAATATGTATAATAAAAAATTAGAAAACTAAAAATAATGTACTAAAAGAAAGGTATTAAAAAATATAAGAAAAAAAGAAAAATCATATAAATGTTTATAGTCAAAGAATAGCCTATGTTAGTGATACGCAATTTTAAAATTATTTGAAATCAGAGTTCTCTCTTGTCTTTAAGGATGCATATCACTCGTATAGTTTCTGCAAAAGGTATAAAATTGAAATTATATTGACATATACATTTTCATTACTTTAAATACGAATCGTCAATACGGTCTGAATGTTAAGATGTTGAACTATTATATATATTTATTTAAATGAATTAATTTCAGAAATGATATAATAATTGCGTGCCGATATGGTTGTCGGTCTTTCAACGCAATCAATCTGAAATATTAATAATCCCCCCAAATTTCTCAAATTTAATCTTAAAAAAAACGGTAATAAATTTATTGCGAAAAATATATATATTTTCCACATAAAAATAATTTAACGCGCGTGTGTGAATAAGATTATTTTTATAATTTATTCACTGTTTGCAATGCACTGTTTGCAAAAACAATGACAAAATTTAATTTTTTCTTTAATTTAAGTATTCGAGATAATTTATGTAAAGTTCCATTATACTGCAAAGATTTGTTATTTTATAAATACAATTTATTTATTTATTTACAGTAAATAAAAATATATTCAAAATGTAATAGAAATAAATAAATGACATTCTTTACACAATTATTTCATATGTATATAATTTTACAATTATTATTAATATTAATATTAATTTTGTACAGAAAGTACAAGTAATAATATTTCAAATATTATACTTTTTACGAGGATTGTATACGGGATGTGATACATCTTTGGGCGTGTTCCATTTGGCGCTCACAGTGCTCGTAAACATTTTTATCCTTGTTTAATATTTGAAATAAATAATAAAAATAAAATGAGTCCATGAGCGTTGCAAGAATTGAAGGTGGAACACATCTTTTGAACAGTGCCTGAGATTGAATCAGTGTTTCGATTTAAACCCGATTTGCACGTAGACAAACGTATCTCTTACCTTTGCACGGACAAAAACCTTTACAGGCGATGTGGACGGAAGTATGATGAATGCAGTTGTGGTACTCGAGTCGGCATGGCGAGCTGTACGTGCGATTGTCGTTTCCGCAGAGGAATGTAGGCTTCACCACAGGACATTCCTGGCACCTGTAACACAGGAAAAACACCGACGGTGGCTTTAAACTAGACGCTTAGCTGTCGACACGCGTGTTTCTCGAGAGATCGGTTTGGCAAGTGAGAGACAAAGGACGGGACTGTGCCGGCTGCTCGAGCGTGAGAGAATATCGATATTCGATGCTCTCTCTTGCCGTGCACCGTGCGCGCCGCTTGTGAATTTTGTTAAACGACGTGTCACTGGATATCGAGAACGGCGAAAACGAGACGACGTAGGCCCCCGTACTCTCGCGTATGTGTAGCCCTGATATGAAGTTCATAAAATTTCTCATAAAAATTTATGAATCCTCGTGGGTGACGGCGTGCTTTACGGCTGAGCTTTACAAGCTTCGCGACCATTCTGGCTGAGCTGTCTTGACGACAATTGTCGTTACAAATTGTCAAACTATCTGTTTGCGAACAAACGGGATCGTACAAATATTGAAGAGAGAGACACAGAATTATCTACGCCACGATTAACGGATGATGAATAAGCCAAGAACATATAATGGCGAATTATAGCTCAGTGAAATAAAGATCAAAGTGGCATCTCGCTTCGCGCAGAAAAGCTACTAATCGGCGGAACGACGCTCTTGGAAGTTGACGGAGAGGCTGGAAAAGTCTCTGGTTTGCTCGCTCCTTCAACACGAGACTGAATAATGAAAAGCCAAGGGTGTGCTGGGAAGTCAATTACAGATATGGCCGGGTTTAATCTCCAGAATTGCTTGCCTGCTGCCGTCTAAGCGCACCATTGTATGTATTATTCTCGACGTGCTCTCTCGCTTCGACTGGCCCGCTTCACGGACGCCCGCGTCGCCTCTTTTGTCCCCC
>NW_017305180.1:6724494-6739032 GCF_001594115.1 Trachymyrmex septentrionalis
GTTAATTCCGATACTGCAAGAGAATCTTCCGATTTCCTCATAAAAATCTCGCCGTCGGCGCGGCGAAAATCTACCGAGAGAAAATGGGATGTTTTGAAGAATTCTAGAAATAAGGGGAGAATAATAACTATAGAGGGAAGATTCTGGTTGTGCACTCTTAAAGATTGTATAATCCACTTTGTATTACGTTCAAATGTTTGATCGAGGGTCTTATATTTATTCCCGCGCTATAAAAATCAAATCTGTTCACGTCAGAAGAAAGAATCTCCCTTGCCTCTCTGGTTTACTTACATCCGCTGTTAGCAAATTCATTCGTCAAGATGCGTGTTTGTAAGACACATTCTGAATGTGGACGAAGGAAATTGCGTTAACTGCGAAGCTGTGTGTGCTCTTGCGTAAAATTAGTGGAAGTTTTTCACACGAGGCTACTCGCTCGTAAAACCGAGACGCGTAATATGACGGGGCGGATAAACTGGGAAAACCGCAGAGACAACCAAGATACGAGACTATAACGTAGGCAGTGCCGTCCGCCTCACTTTGTGATAAAGGAGTTAAATCGGCTTAATTACCACGTTACTTGGTTTAAACTAATTACGCGTTTGCGCACGACCGCAAATTCTCGAAGGAGAACGTACCTACTGACGCTATTGTGGTCGAATCCACCTCGCCTTGCGGGGGAGGACGGGACCTTCCCCCCCCCCTCCGCGCAATCTTCGCTGAAAGGGGGAAGTTTCCACATTATGAACCACGTTATAACGTGTCGATATTAATTGTTCCATAATTCAACAGCAATTTTCGACGTGCTGTCGTGGTCGCAGCAATTGTCGAGCGGCCGAGTTTTGCGGAAACGGAAATTCGGCTCGTGTTGAATTAATTGTGAGGTTTATGCATGCTCGGAGCATGCATCGATGCGTACGATCATTGGCGATCTGTGCTTAAATTTCATATTTCACAAGCATATTGCGCGGGAGGGAATATGAGAGAGGCAGACGTGACACGTATTCAACAGGAAGAGAGCGAATAGATCTAAAAGATTAATGACGAAAGAAGAATATACAAAGAGAAGAAGAAATAAAAGTTCAACGATACTACAGATACAGACTTTTTCCTGAATAAAATACTGGTTTTTTTTTTTCATACGCGATAATAATATTGAAAAATATGTGAATTCCCGATTCAGTTCGCAATATTATAGATGTAAATAAATTTCAGTGAAAGCACGTATATACGTAGTATATATACGTGAATAACCACGAATCAAATGGTTATGGAAACTTTTGAAAGAGATATTCAGGGCGTTTCAGGATCGCGAACGTCTTTGCCACCAAAATAGAAGTATTGAAATTTAGTTTACTTTAGCTCGGTAAACGTCTAATCACGTCTGGTACTTGCACCGATTGATAAACCGCTATTTATTGATCGTTAAATGGCAGGTCGTTCGCTTTCCTCGGAGAAAAAGTTTTCGGTTAAGCTTCAATTGCGCTTGATTCAACGAGACGTCGATGGTCCTCTTCTCGTGGTAGGATATTCAGCGAGGGAACAAATCGTATAACTGGAAAAGCGGGAAGGCGTGGCAGGTGGTAATGCACATGCCAATCCACCTTTAATCTACCTCTCTATATTGTGAGACCCGGCCGCCTGAGCGAAGCCGCCTGTGAGAAGCTCGAAACTTTCGTCAGGTGGCACTTGAACTTTATCGTGTCTACTTTGGATGTTCAGGATAAACCATTACCTTCCTCTCAACGATACTTCCGCCAGTACCTAAATCCAACAATCGAAACAAGATCGCAGTGCTGCAGCAGACACAAAAAAAGTTATTTTGAAAACGGGAACGGACGGGTGCCAACAAACGAACTTGTAGAGTATATAAAGCTTGACAAATTGGATGCCGGAGAATAGCGTTACCTACTTTTGTATGACGAGCTGCAGCTATTACGATGTGTAATTAAAAATTCATTGAAAATTAATATCGCAAGGCAGTGTTTAATTAATCGCTTGGGAAAGTTCCTCCCATATAATTCATCGTCGACGAAATGAAAACGTAGAGTGCACTTCACTCCGAGAAGTGCAGCAAGATATAATTAACCGACGCTGATTATACTGATATTAATTAAATTGGATTCTCGTTTGGGATTCAAATCAATTAAATGTACGGATTATTAATACGGGTTATTTACCAATGTTAAATTATCTTGAAGCATGAGATTGACTGTTTGTTTTACAAATATAATTGTTTTATGAATATAATTACGGTACTGTGATAAACTTAGATCCCGAAATTACTTCTCTTCAATGAGTAAAGAAATAATACACTTACCAAAATACATTACTAAAAAAAGATGTATATTATTTCTATATTTAAGTTAAAGAGTCTACAAAAATATAAATATAATTTAATACATTATAAAATAAAGCTCATTTTAAATGATTTATAATTCAGGACAGAAAACCATTTATACAGGAAAGGCCTCTACTATGAGATACCAAATTCATTTTGGGTAAATGCTAGAAATGTATGAGCAGAATTTTAAAAAGTAATAGCTCATTTTGATAAGAATTTAGTAAGCTTTAAGATAATGTTGTGTAAAATTTAATTCAAATTTTATTTTTTTTATAAATTAAAGAAATGTAAAAAGTGAGCAAATTGCAAAGTCAAAAAATTGTACTCCTAATATGAGATGCCCTGAGAAATCAATAATAAAACGCAACAAAGTATTGCAATTAAAAAACTTTATTTAATGTTTCTAAAATACAAATAAACACAGCCAGTGCGCGTATTAAATGACTATGCATTGTACTTAGCTGACTCGTCTTCAGATAATTGGAGCCAAGCATTGCAGAAACAGGCACTCGATGATTATTCCGACGATTATTCCTTTTTATTATTGTACAATAACATTTATACTTTGGCAACGATTTTCACTATGACATAGAAGCATAGGTTATTTCATATTAGAAATACCCTGGGTATCTCATATTACGATTTCTTATGGTTTTACGATCATCAAATCTAACTTCTGCAATTAAGCAATTCAACATATCACGTATTTTTCTATTAGTACGGTCTTACTCTATCACCACATAAATAATTTATTGTTAAATATTTACTTATTAAATAATAAACAAGGTTTAAAAGCTCATCTCAATGAAACTTGAAGACATCCAAATTCTAAAATCTTTTTTTACAACCGTCTACAGGCATGATCTAATAATGAATTTTCTACTAAATAATTTTCAATTGAAGAACAATAAATTCATAGTGGGACCAATAGATAGCGTTTATCATTAGTTTAGCGGAAACGCCGCTATCTCATAATAGGAAGCTTTCCTCTATAATAAAATTTGTATAACATAAAAAATGCTAAAAAAGTCAAAATATATGAGTATATTAAATATATGCATATTAATATATACATAAGCGCATATTAAACATTAAAATTAAAATGTGAAATTACAAATAGAATTTTATCCTAAAATTTTAAATGCAAATTATAAATCGTTTAAAATAAGTTTAATATACTGAAATAAAATAAAAAAAAAGGTACACAAAGTGTACGATATGTATAAATATGATATGTATTGTAACAGCAATAAACAATTATAAAAGTAAAAATAATCAATTATAAATTATAAACTTCTAAATTTATGCTAGAAACTTGAAATAATTAATCTTACAATTATTTTTAAGCGATTTTCCTTTGGATTGAAAAAAATTTAAGCGCATAATTTTGCTTATTAGCTTGAAACATCTTTTCGTGTATGTTAAAGAGCAAAAAACTTTTAACTTAAAATAAATTTCCAAATGAATGAAATGTAAATATAATCGGCGAAGATTAAGATAAAACGATCCTTTTCCGAGCTTCAGAAAGAATACATTAGCTTTTAGCGGAATAATTATATTAATAAAAATATTATTTTATAATCAACGAATATTTCTGACAAATAAACGTTTTAAAATTTTTCAGTACAATTAAAGATAAGATAGGAAACTTTCACGCTGTTTCTCATGATAGCCGGCGCTATCGGCAAGTTAAGAACTTAAATCCCAGAGGAACAAATAAAACTCCCCTATCTCTGTCTCGCATCTGAAATGTGTTCGTCGGCGATACATATAGCGTGAGTACACGTCGTCCACTGTTATCACACCATTGTCGCCATTCACGATTTTCCCCCTCCCCCCTCCTCCCTCGCGCATTCTAACTGTCACAGTGATATTGCAGAGAAAACGGGACTAGGGCACGTGATGATGCGTAAGCAATACGGAGAGGGAAACAATCGCGGATCTTTCTTCGGTCTCGGTTCCGCTCGCGCATTTTCACCGCACACCGTTTCGTTCTGTTCCGTTCCCCGTCGCTGCGCTTATATACGCCCCCGAACTTTTGATTTACGCGGCCTCGATGGAATTCCATGAATGCGAAATGTAATCCCCTACACAACCCCTCTCGCTCCCATCCCTTTTCCCGGCCGGTTACCTCGGGCCATCCCACCATATCACCATCCCACGTCCAATGTGAAACTTTGCGTTTCAATCGTGCCCTCGAAGTAACAAACGACGGCAGCTGCCTACGGGAAATATATTTTCAGCGAAAGGATGGGCGATTTATTTAGAGAGGAAGGGACTGGACACGAGCGGCGGCAGCACGGGAGAATCAGAATCTATGAGAATCCCTCGGTCTCTCTGGCGGAAAATCCGTGGAGTTACTATAAAATGAAAGAAGAACTGTTTATTATCCTCCAGACGCTAACGACCTGCGAGCGTCAATAAGAACTTTCAGAAATATTCTTCGTAAGATGCGCAATATCGTTCAGTATAAAATCTTGAGGCCAGTCCTTCTAAGGTGTACTGAAATGAAGTGATATTAAAATAAATTATAGCCTTCGCCATCTTGTATTGAGTTGAACTCTTGACGTAATGTTAATAATCTTTCACATATAACTCTTTAATCATGTAAATAAATGTATATATACATATACATATATATATTCACATATATATGTATACATATATATATATATATATACTATTTTCTTTGATTTATATTAGAACCGCCAATTAGATTAAAACATAGACAAACTGATTAATGCCCGTTTCTACCAATGAGGTTTAACTTTAATCTCGGTTGAACTAACTTTTTATCTTTTTCTACTTTTAAAAATAACAAAAAGATGAAGAGTAAGTTGAATCGAGATTAAAGTTAATCTACATTGGTAGAAACAGGCATAAGACTTTCACTCATTTGCGAGAAATAATTTTGTGTGTAAAGATACCTACTCTTTGTAGAGTGTCTCGTAACTATCGTTCTCGTTGACTTGTTATAACAATAAGAGTGTAAATTATTTGTTATAAACAAATAAAATCAGATATGAAATAATAAAATAATAAAATAGATAGAGATTTTTACATAAATAACAATCAAATCGGTGAAATGCGTACTCCTTTTTTTGTCAACCTGCGGTTGGCAGTTGGGAGTAAAAATACGTTTTTTTAAATAAACAATAATATATGTTCTAAATAATCTTTTGTAAAATACATAAAATAATTTATTTATTGCAGTATATCTGACGTTAGTCAGATTATTATGTTTATTTCGAATTGTTGTATTTTTAAAATTTATCAGTTATATCTAAAACATATATTTGTCGAGTGTTCCACACTCAAGACATCATTAATAGACATTGTTATTCTTTCAAAAATATTGCACATTAGACACTCGCATGTATATTTATTATTTTTATGCAGTCATTCATTCATCATATAAAAAAAGATTTAAATTTATATTGCAACATGGTAAAAAATCAACCTCGATATTTTTGTAAAATTTCCTGCAAGGAGTATCATTAGTTTAAATTTCATTTTCAATAAAATAACTTTAAAATTTTTTTATAATAAATTGTTCTCTGAAGAAAAATGACAAAAGAAGCCTTTACAGTTTCCGATAGTCAGCATAAAGCTTCTAAATAACAATACCCATTGCATAACAAAAATGTTGTGCAACACGCTTTCGCAGTCACGTGTTTCGTGATTCGAAGCCATTTACATTTTTAAATGTATCAGTCTCAATAAATTGTTTGATATTGACACTCGAATTGCCTTTCTATAACAATATATCTCTCCCGTACATATCAATTGTTACGCAACGTGCAATTAAAAAAGTGTGGCTAACATCAATATATTGCGATATATATCAAAATGTCCAAGTATCAAAAACTGCCATATAAAATATTTCATAAAATATATTTAAATTTAAAATTCAGATTCCTCATCAATTACAATAGATTTTCATAAAGCGTAACGTATTTTTTCTATTTAAACTTTTAGTTATTAAATATCGTCAAAAAAGAAGCTACAATGTTTTATATAGAAATTATTATAGAATAACATTTATATATACAATAAAATTATTATATAAATATTAGTCTATATATGTTTATATATATAAAAGATATATGATGTATAAAATATATTTATAGAAATCACATGTGAATATCTTTAAATATTAAATTTAAGAAATTAAAAAAAATAACGTTTAAAATTTTAATATTTAAATATTTTCATAGAAAAATATTTAATAATATTATATTTCAATATTTTCCATAAAAACAATAATAACAGTTTTATTTAAAAATAATTATTTCAATATGAAAGAATTAAACATAGATAACAAGCTGCAACTAAAATTTTACGCACACGTTTCATGTTAAAATTTACTTATAAAACAATATCATAATCACAATATCAATCGAGAAAAAAAAGTCATTGAAAACATCTAAAATAAAATCTCCGATATTCGTTCACTTAGGCGTATGTCTGCTGGTATACATTACTTATGGTAAAAATTGTAATTGGCACTTGTATAATTATGAATCGTATTTCAGATGTAGCTATTAAGATTTAATTTATTAATGAAATGATAATCGAAAGGAGTTTATTTTTAACAAATAAAACATCTAGTTGTATATTAATATAGTTAAATAAAAAAGATTCTATATGCATATATTATTATATAAAATATCATAGCAGATTAAGCCAACAATGGAAACAAAGATATTTCTATACATAATATGTTTACATTGTATTTAGATAAATATATCGTTTATATTTTATACTGTATTTATTTAAACGGTAATAATAATAATAATGATAATAATAATAAAAGTCAGCAAGAAGAGATCATATCAACTTTCCCGCTAGGGAAATATCGACGTAAATTGGCAGTCTCAAACTGAGAGTTAAACTTCCACCTGACACGAGTCTGTACATCGACTTTAAAGCTCCCTTCGCAGGACTGGCTCTTTGACGAAGACAAAGCATCGGCTCGCGGCGCAACGTGGGAAAAGCTGACTCGCAAAAAGAATCCCGACGGGCGCTCGGGCTGTCTTTGTCAGTGCACAACGATTTTTCTTGACGATCGACAGGAGGAGTCGCTGCTATTAACGACCCTGTGAACATCGCACACCGGAGATTGAAGCTCGTAATGAACGAGCCGACGCGACATTGCGACGACGACGGTGACGATGCTTATAGGATTCATTGTGCATTTCTCGTTTTAATTGCAAGATCGTACTAGCACTGTTTGCTTATAATTAACGATACGCTAAAGTACTTTACGAATTAAAACTTTTACCATCATCCTCTTTCTCGCTGTTTCTCGTCTCTCACGTATCTCTTTCTCACTCTCTTCTTTTTCACGGATTTCGATTCATTTAACGTACCTTTATTCTCCACTCCCTCGCGCTTTTCAGTCGCGTAATCATTTCTCGATACCATACGCGAATCCAAGAGCGCGCGTACAGCAGAATCTATTTTTCAATTATTGAATATTCCCGTGGATCGAATCGACGGAGAGAAAGAAAGCGGTGACAATGAAATTCTTGTCAGAATTAATCGATTCCCATCCAGAAAGCAATGTGAAATTCAATCGTTTCTCTCAAACGTGAATCTCATCGCGGTCCAATGACGGGTTCAACAATCCTTGTAAATATTTGTTTAGCTATTTCTATTTCTATTCATCAAAATCGTATATTTCATATAAATTCTATCATCTAAATTCCTCTACTCACATTTCACGATATTTAAACGATTATACAACTTTATTTTTAATTCAGACGTAAAAAAAAGAAGAATATTGGCAAAAAAGAAATTTATTAAAACGCCATTCCAGAAAATTTTTATTAATTTATGGGATTTATAGATAATAGCAGCGAAATATGATTGTAAAATTAAGTGCATTAAATTTATGTTAAGGTGTTATAAGGAAGTTGTAGGATCCTTTCGCATAGAAAGAGTCAGTAAAATATTCACTGATGATTCAACTAAAGATACATAGAAAACCTTTATAAACGCAATCTTTACAGATTTTATAAGAGAAAATGATGCATAAAAAGTTACAAAAAAGTAATTTTATCAAAAATTATAAATAATTTTTTTAATTGTTACATTTTTATTCACAATTTGGCAAAAATTAAACCAAGATTTTTTTTTATTTCAATGATATTTTTTTCATAAATAGTAAAAATTCCTCGATTACTTAGTATAAATGGTATTTCCACGATAAACTTTTAACATAAATTAAAAAACTTTTCTTGGAAATATCAACAAAGAACTAAATTTTTCAGAAAAAATGTCATATTAATTCAATTAATTTATTAATTCAAACTCAGAAAAAAGTTTTCTTAGAACCCCTCCATAAATATGTATATATCTTTAAAGTACGTTTAATAAAAAGCTTATTGATATTTATTTTCGTTTATGAGATATCGTGGCAAAACGAAAAAAATCAACGTTTTTTAAATTATTTGTACAATATTCTAAAAAAATATGGGTGCAAATGTAACATCATGCAATGTTTATATAATTCTCACCATATTGTGATTGATATCAACATCAATATGATGTGACTAAAAAACATATTGGGTGGTGTTAAATCCATCTACTAGATGATATCTCAACAACGATAAAAGTTATTATAAACGCTGCAAAATGTTCAATCTATATCTATATTTTTTAAAAGTATTTAAAAGTTACAATTTTAATAAGATTACTTTTTTACAACTTTTTATGCATTATTCCCTCACAAAATCTCTAACGATTTAATTTATAAAAATTTTTTATATTCTTTTAGTCCTCAATTAAGTAAGTATTTTACTGGAAGTATTTTTTTCCGTATGCAAAGGTCCTATAATCCCTTAAGCTGATATAAACTTCGTTTTAATCAAGAAAGATCACAAGTTTTGGTTTATCACAAGTTATATGTATATATATATATATATATATATATATATGTACATCGAGAAATTTGGTTACACTTTGCTTATCTTAGCAAATACGAAAAAATTACATTGTAGAATAGAAAAGTTTCCATCGAAAGATGACTTAGATTCACGCGTGAAGTTACAAATCGAAATCGCTCAGAAATCTTTGCCTTTTTTTGGACAGTCACACGACAATAGAAAGAAGAAAGAACAGGAAGATTTCGCGAAGAACAGATGGAACGAATGTGGTATACGTACGAAGGAGAGAAAAAGGAGAAGAACATGGACTTAGTCAGACGGGAATCGTCAAAGCATATCAACTGCGCGACCAACGTCCAAATTTTGAATTAAACATGAGAAAGCAGCGGTTGCACGATAGTAGAACGGAACACACGGTGGGACGCCCGAGGCAAATGGGACGCGCATTCCTACTTCATGTAAAATTCCGTCCTTGGTTACCGTGGTTGCAAACCAAACCCGATCCCATCGCCCGTAACGGCTATCGATAACGGCTTATGCAGACTCAAGAATCGACGTAAGTGTCGATGGCTTGTTCACCCTCCGGAGAAGCTTTCGGAAGAAACGGAAGAACTACCGCTCTAAATGTCGTGGACGTCGAAATAGCGAGATGATACTCGATTTAGATAGAAATTCACGATTGAATTCATTTGATCGATGCAAAAAAAAGTGATCGGGGGATTAATGAATAATTATTCATTAAACAAAAGTCACTCGTTATGAAGAACACCTCGCTTTCTCGTCTTACTAATTACGACAAAGGCAAACGAGCGACAGCAGCTGAGGTTCTCGTTGCAAACAGAACAAATGGCCTCCGTATCTTTGAATGCGCGCTGCAAATTGCAGCCATCGAGTCGCACGCTTCTTACCGAAGGAAAGAAGACTACTATGGTACAATCCGATTTCCAGTTAGATTGAAGCCGACAACGTTATATGAGTTGTACTGAAAGCCCTCAATCTTAATGACAGTTTCTTTAACCAATTCGTTGTCGACTTTTTCTTACCTGAAACACCGAGATACCAATAGTCTCTGTGTTAGAACTAATTGAAAACAGAAAGCTTTTCGTGAACGCTGAGAGATACAATTAAATCTATTGCTCGCCACAAAATTTCATTGTTCTCTCTGAATGAAACTTAATTATTTTTTAAAAAGAATTTCATTTTGAGATTTATTAATTTAAAAGTTTTATATCAATATGAAAAAATGATTTTGCTAAGATACACGGAGAAAATTTTGTTTTAAACCTACCTCGAAAATATGGTAATTGTGGTACAATATAATATTTTAAAGATTTTTACCGTGCACTTCAGTAAAATTAATCAAATTTATTTAATACTTTATTGTAGCTTTATTAATAAATGAGAGAGATTAACATTAAAATCCTTGGAAATACAATGTTACCCTACGATTATCATATTTTCAAGATAAACTCTAAAAAAAAATTCTCTCTGTGTATCTAAAAATTTTATAGGAAAAAAAATTTTTTTTAAATTATTGGTGCATTATCATATCTTCAGTGGAATGGAATGGTTTTTGAATGGGGAAAAGAATTATTTTTCGATTTATTTTTAATTATAAATTCTTTAAATTTTTGAATAAACTTTTTTAATGAAAAGGACTTCGAGAGAAGTCTTTATAATTTCTATTTTATAATTTTCAGTTCACAGAAAAAACAATTTTGCTAAAATATTTAAAAGTTTAGCTATATATTGGATCTATATCTAGCTTTCAGATATTTTAACAAAACCGTTCTTTTCGTAATTGGAAATTAAAATTATAAAATGGAAATTATATATAAAAGCTTATAGTTTTGAAGGTTCAAAAAAAATCGGATTTTTTTCCATTTTTCAATAGACTTTTTCGGTTCTTTTCCCAAGGGTAGAAAAATTAATTGAAAAAATTCACGTTATGTTTGTAAAATTTCCCACATTCGCTCCTCTTTCTATAAAAAATTAATTGTATATTTAATTAAAGTTAAATAAAATTAATATGTTATATCTCAGACAGCACAAAAATCCAAAAGACATCATAAAGATATTCTAAATCTTTAAAACATCGTTTGGGTGTTTTTACATCTTTCAGACTTTTGTGCTGTCAGAGATATTAAGAAAAAAATATATTACCTAAAAATTATAATAAATGTATTATGGATAAGTAAATAATAATATTATCAAAATATCTCACAAAAGTGACTTTGATAAAACACTTTTCAAAATTTTATAGCGAGCTTATATTTACTGCTATCACAGAAACTGTGATTTATTATTAGATCACGGTTTTTCGTGATAGCAGTAAATATACGTTATAAAATTTAAAATTGAAAAGTACATCGTTGTATCATGGTGACCTCACCAAATTAAATCACCTTATTTTACAGTATAAATTAAAATAATATTAGAATAATATTAGAGATAATGTGTTAAGAGTAACGAAAATAAAAAGCACAAACAAAAATAAATAAAAAGTAGAATTTATGTATTCTTCAAATAATATAAAACATATGTATGTCTCTTGATAATTGTTAATAAGCAAAATTCTTAAGAAAAAAACTTAATAAATATATTAACTTAAATTAGTCTTTAGACTAATAGTTAGAATTGCATTTGTTCCTAAAACAATTTGTTTAATGATAAATAATCCTCTCCTCAAAAAATGATATAATATCCCAAATGTAAACATAAAAATTAGCTCAATATTAATTCCAATTAGTACGAAGTGTCTTATTTCAATAATACTATAAAATACAAGAGTTACTCGTGAGCTTATATCTAATTTAAATAAAAGGCATACATTTTGTAACGAGTATCAAAACGAATCATATAAAGTCTTTATATATATAGACTGAAAAGAATTACAAATTTTTTAAAAGTTTATCTTGACTCGCAGTTCTATTGTAAGAACTAATGATAACTCTTTAACACATATATTAATTTTTAATCGCTCTCCTCTTTTAAGCTACTCTCAGAGTTCCAATCAGAATAATCGCAATTACTATTATCACAGTTATCTGAGACTGACAACAATGAAGTGCTATCTTCATTTAAATATTACATCTAAGGATATAGATCTAAGGATATTTTACATTATTAATGTAATACGTACAATTTTCATTTCGACTAGGCATTTCTTTGTGTTCCCAAAGAAAGTCATGCAAGAGTGATAAATTGCTGCGAACAAACTAATTTTTCCACTCTCTTAGAGTGGTCGAGGTTTCTTTTCTTGGAGTAAAGAAATCCGACTATGATCTTTCGCACGTACATGAAGTTGGATGTAATTGTAGTAAGCGAAGAGCAATTGGCTTAATAGAAACTCTGGATCATATTAATATGAGGGAGGACATTAAAAATTAGGTAACATTTAATTTACATAACGAAAATAGCAATTTTTTGCAAAAAAGGGATTTTTTCTGATTGTTTCTCAGCAATATAAAAAAAACGGTATTTTTTTAAATTGCTATAAAAAGACTTCTCCTAATTTTAATGAAAAATTTACTTCGAAAATTTAAACAACAGTATAATTAAAAAATAATTCCACTCAGACATTGTACTATTCCATTCTTTCTAATAAAAATATAATAACAAATCAATAATTTGCATTAAAAGATACACTATTAAAAATAAGATAAAAATTAATTCCATGGAAGATACGATAATGAACCAATCGTTTTTATGAAAAATACAAGATTGTTATCGCATTTCTCTAAAATATTTTTTTAAAGATTACCATATTTGATGAACGATCTCGTTATTGCATCAACGCAAATAGATGTAAATAGTAACGAAACAAAAAGTATTAATTTTCCGCACTTGGATAGTAAAAAAAATTGCATATGTTTTTATCTGTTTTTCAAAAAAATTCCCCGCTTGAAACGCGGTCTTTTATTTGATCATTTCATTTTTTAAAAACCAAGTTTCAAATGAAATTGCATGATAATATACAGTTAAAGTCAAATCGCAACTGTAGTAATATAATTGGGAAACAGTACAATGACACGGAAGAGTTCGTTAGAGAGTTATAGGTTAACGACTGCTTCTTGTCAATAGCGTTCCCACGCAATTTCTCACAAGATACTCGCAAAGTTATTCGTAAAGTTACGGCGAGAACTTACCAGAGGCGTCCTCCTACAATTCGCGAGAAATAAATTTTGATTTCGCAGCTTCTTCGAACGCGCGATAAACACGCGGTGACCTCGTGCGAATAGACTAAACTAGACCGAAGACATACAAGAATTACCGGAAACATTTTAAGATGCAAGCTCGCGAGCGAATAACATTACTAAGACTGCGTTTCCGCGATAGTATGCAAATATTATGCGAAGACATAATTTCGGAAAACATTAATGCTGATATTATTTCGCAAACTGCTCGCCGCGACCTGAAATGCTAAGCGACGAACGTCTTTCCGACGACGACGAAATAACTTCAGATAATAGAAATTGCAAAATTTTATAATATGAAAGAAGAAAATGTCGATATTTTTTTGCAAAGCTGTACCCAAGTCAAAATTTCAATACGTCGCGAAGTACGATAACATTTTCGGATAATTGAAATCGGTATCTATTTTCCCGGATAAAAGTTTCGCTGAGATTCTCGCGCGCGAGTATTTCGCGTAAAATACATCCACCGCATATTAAGAAAGTATTGCGATGAAAAGTTTCTTTATCGGAAAAAAAAAAAAAAAAAAAAAAAAAACGAACTATCTAACTTTATTGAGAGTATAAAACTTGAAAGCAAAAACCCTTTTCCTATAACATTTTTAATCGTCTCTAATATGTTTTTAAATATGCAACTGTACCGCTGCGCAAAACATACTGTATATTTCATGGATAGAAAATGCATCGCGTAATATTTTATGCATGCTCTCGCATGGAACTCTTTGATCCCAAAATTTAATACGTCGTTGTTCTATCTTATTTTATCCAATTGTATTATACTAGGTTACGTATCCTACATTACGGAAATAATACAGAAAGGAGGCTTCCGTAAAATAGAATGTAAATGTAATGTTAAAGAAAGGCACTGCACTAGACTAGACAAGAAATATTGAGCGAGGATCGTAAGATTGCTGAGAACAGTAATTTCACGAAATTGCGTAACATTCTCGTTCTTTATATCAGACATAATCTTTTATTATGCGTGACGAATTTCCAGGGGGCATGAGCCAAAAAAAGGTAGACGGGACGTTCCTGCTAGTAGCTCGTGCAAATTTAAACAGGAAGAAACCTTCCATCAGGTTTTGACTCGTTGTGACTTATATATATATATATA
>NW_017305180.1:6739132-6747906 GCF_001594115.1 Trachymyrmex septentrionalis
TAGGGAGAAGTATTAGACGTCTGCAGAGTTCTTACACGTGTCGTTAACTTCAGTTTGACGTCTGACGTGCCAAAAGCGAAAATCAAATACGACGTCTGTTCTAGCCAAAATAAAATTTTTCATAGGATTACACAAAGTTATGTATTTGTCTGATAAAATTGAAGGCGGCAAAGGTTATTCTTGTAATATGTTTAATACTATTATACTATAATATATATAATATTACCTATAACAGTATTTAATTAATATATTATATAATTATACAATATTATCTATAATAGTATTTAATTAATATAATATTATTACAAAATTTTCAAATATTTTTAAAATTTTTGGTATTAATTCCGTTCCATTCATTATAAAAAGCTGTGTTAAACGCTTTTATGTCAAAAACATATTTCAGTATATCGGATATGCATCGATGTAAGACAAAATCGTATATTTAGGATTAATTTCGTTTTGCAAAATAGATTCGAGTAGTTTAATATAAAGTTGCAAAAATTCAAGCGAAGATTCAAACGATTTCTTCGTCAGTTGATGCCGCCTGTGTAATCGGCCAGAAAAATGAATATGTAAAAGTCATAAATTTTCAAAGCCGCCAGCGGGATATAAAATACTTTGTTTTCACAAGAGTATAGTATTTTATATACCAACACATACATACAACTCTACTGATGATTAATCCATTACGACGAATAATAGAAAGAATAAATTGTCCTGAAGCAACAACGATTGAGTCGTAAAAAATCGCTAATGTTAATCATTACAATCATATTCTTAACATCCAACACAATTAGCTTTGCATAATATACAATGTGTATCTCAGACTAATAAATCAGCTATTAATTCTTTCGTAACAAGAGAGACGCAATTCGACGGGTACATATCTTAGGTACATATTTTAAAGAGATTTGCGCTTGCAAATTTCTGGATTAGTAGTGAATTAAGCGTATTTTAATAATCGCCATTTGAAAGTGTAAAGGCACGCGTCTTTGAAAATGTGATGACGGCGACAGTGTTTTCAATTTCGCGCTCGAGCGACTTTATTCTCGAGGGAAAAGTGTTCGATCTCGCGCTCCTCCAAAGTGAACCTGCGAGGTCCATTTGACGCATCGTTTGACAAAGGGATAGAAAGAGTTCTCCCAGTTTCTATAGAAACGATGCTACCGTCGTAATTAATTATTTGCCTGGCTATCTGAACGCAGACCTCACTAAATCCAAAGTCGATGAGCTTCTCTTTGGCCGGATGAGATTAACGCGAATTTCCTCCGATCCACGCGCGCGATTTTTAAGCCCTTGATCTCTAATCGAGACGAGCGCACAACGGAGATAACGTTTTCGTAAAACTTCGCAAAATAAACTGTCGAAACGGAAGAGAAGTTACGTTCCTTTTGCCATTTCTTTCGATACGCGTGGAATCCGCACAAATCCAAATGGAAGATCGAATTTCGAGCGAGAATTGTTCGATACGATAATCCTACCCCCTATTACAATTCTATTGCGACGCACGATTCGGGAAAAATTCTCTCCCGTTTTCACCGTCTATACAATATATATCGCAAAAGGATTACATTGCAAAATGAAATTCTCAATTCCGCTTGGGAAATTTTCTTTTCACAGAGAAGCCACGTTTAAAAGTTCGTGGGGCTTGTGCACGAACTGATAATGCCCGTTTGACGTGGTTCGCGAAATATAAACATGCTGCATTTCCCGAGCGCGCAATGTTACCTCCGGAACTAATTTTTCCTGAAACTTTGCCCGTCGTATTAAACAGAGGCGCGCGCGCAATGCGGCTTTTCCAAATGAAGTTTCGGAAACTATTCAAGAAACCGTTTACAATCCGCGTAAGAATCATGTCTTATTCTTACCGCTCGACTTCACGCTAATATTAATAATTTTGCGTTTCTATGGCGTCTATTCAGAATACCATCCATAAGAACGTTGTTAAAGTTTTGATCATTCTTAAAGCAAAAGTTTAAAAATTGTGTTATTTAGCAGGTTTATATAATAGAAAAATCTACATATAAGGGTGAATATTACGTATTCTAAAGGATTTCAAGGAGTAACTCCTCATACAAAGACGAAAACTTGATGATCGTGGTTTTCGAAATGCAAAATTTCGAAAACCACTCGAATTATTTTCATGAAACTTTATATGTTTAAAGTTTGATCAAAATAATTTTTCGGAAAAAACAAAATTTTCCTTTCAACTTTGATATCTTATATCTTTGAAACTAAGCCATTTTGCCACGGTAAAACGGTGAGATTATAAAAAATAAGTGAATAAATTTGAAAAAAATAAAATTTTTAAAATATTGCAATTTCAAAATTTAAAACATTCTTTTAAAAAAAACTTTTGTGTAAAATTTGAAGTGATTTCAAGGCGAAAATGTGTGTTTGTGTCTCAAGAAATTTTTGCATTTTACTCGAGTGTTTAAAAGCAAACGAATCTGTGCAACGTAAATTAAATTATTACGGATAATGAAGTCCGTTGTCACTTACTTTGACTCGTCCTGATCGTCGTCGTCGTCCTCGGAATCAAAGAAAGCGTCGTCGTC
This sequence comes from Trachymyrmex septentrionalis, assembly GCF_001594115.1. Classification (NCBI taxonomy): domain Eukaryota; kingdom Metazoa; phylum Arthropoda; class Insecta; order Hymenoptera; family Formicidae; genus Trachymyrmex; species Trachymyrmex septentrionalis. The sequence continues at coordinate 6,741,691 of NW_017305180.1, forward strand.
GTCCGAATCGACTGAGGTTTCGGTCCTCATTCGTCGCTGTTGAACTGCACGAGACTTTGGAATCACTATATCTCTGAAAATGCATTGTAATATAATTTATATTATTAATTTATGTTATTGTAATTAGTACTGCACTAATTATTGGTTTAATGTTAGAAATGTAAAGAAATTAATTAGCTTCGAATGAGCAACTCCGCTTTATTGGTTATTGAAACTCATTTGTTTTGCAACATTTTACTATGCTATTTTGTTAAGAAAAAAAAAAATTACTCTATTCTATTTAAAGTATATGAAAGTTTTTAAAATATTGTTTTAACCTTATAAAAATATAATTGTTGAATATAGAAAAATGTAAAAATTCCTTTTGTAATATTTATCGTGAATAACTAATAACACAGCACTGCAAATCCAAGTGTGTAACAGATGGCTTTAACATATTGTTATTTTGTTGTGTGTTATTTAATTTTTCATGTAAAAATTACACTATACTATACAAGTTTAAATGCATAATTTGTATTTATATGCAGTATAATGTATTATTTTTGCACTAATCACACACATACATTGAAACTACTTTTTACACACTTAAAATACAGTGAGAACTGCATGATTTTGCGGTTTGAAAAACAACAAGAGGTTTCTTTGTGAATTTGAATTTAAATAAGAATGTTTTATTACGTCAAATGTATGAAAAAAATAGAGTTAAAATTTTCTAAAAATACGTTTTTAAAGCGTTTTTAAAATTTTATAATTAATAAAATCGATATTCTATAAACTTTGAAAAAGATTCAAATTAATGCCTGAATATTGTACTCCAATATAAAAATATAAAATCTTTTACCGACGGCATCATTGAATCTCTCGTACGTTTTGTTTTTAGAAGTGGGTATAGTCACAACAGTGTCAAGTAGAACGATTGCCCCATACAATCCCAGTGCAAAAAACCATTACAAATAAACTACGAAAGTGAAAATTTTAATAGTAGATTTTATGTGTGAGAATAGAAATTACAATTCGCGTAAAAAAATCTTTTTTTAAATATAATCAGTTTTTTAAATGTGATCTTTTATTGCCATATATTACCACTACTGAAATTTTTACTATCTGCGTAAATCGTTCTACGATCGTTGACACTGCGACTATATCCATCCTTAAGGATAGGTCACATTTCAAAACATTATTAGTTACATCTAAGTGTATATGTAAAATTTGAGCACAATTCTCTTATTGGTTTAAAAGTTATTTAACTTTTTATATTAGTTTTGATTCGTATATATAAAATCGCATTCTGTAATGCTTATTTGCAAATTTGATGAAAAAGTAATATTAATAATTAAATAAAATAAAAAAAAAATGATTATTTTGCTGTACATATAAAACCATTATAAGCCAAATTATTTGTTTTGTTTTTTACAATTGATTTCAGAGCATATTCACAGGTTAATCGTTAACATTTTTTTAATGATATTGACTGATTGTTTAATTGATACTCTTAGCTGATATTGTATAATCAAAACATATTCTTAAACTCACTCATTGCAACTACATTTACCCTTAAATCCACCCACTGCGACTACATCCATTGTTAAAAATAAAGCGCATCGATTCGCGCAGAGATTCGATAATGCCGGTCAGTAAAAGATTCGATATTTTTATATTAAAATATAACACAGAAGCTTGCAGTTTGCAATGTTACCGCAATATTGCTGGAACACTATAATGTTGCAATATTTCTGGAACAATTTATATTGTACGGGAATGTTCAAGCATTAATTTGAATCTTTTCCGAAATTTTTCGCTTATCGGGTTCATCAGCAATCTAGAAATATTCAAAAAAAATTTTTTAATTTAAAAACGCATTTTTAGAGTGTTACATTTACATTTTTCTTATAAACTTCATAGAGTATTTCTCCTTGTAGATTTGGATTCGACGCAAAAAAACTATTAAAAACCTACTTTTTTTTCCAAACCGTAGAAAAAAATGTTACCTGTGCAATGTTCTTATTTTATCTCTCATCCCATATAAAGTTTTACTAATAATTAATAAACAATACAAGTTCTTTTTTTGCGTAAGAAGTAAAACACAAGCTCGACAACTTCAAATTCTAATTGTTCTATTTCGAGCTTTGGAAACTTTTGCAAGAGCAATTCAGACGCGCGCGATTTGCATAGAACCTACTTTATTCGATGAATTAATGCTCGTTATGAAGTTTCGTGTCCTACAACCCTGCCGAGGCACTGGAGATACCACGCCCTAGGAATTACAGACGCGAAGCGTGAATTAGCTTTACGCGGGGCAAAAATTAAACGGCCATTATTCGAACTACGTTACACCAAGCTAAACTCCTGGTATTTAAACGTGCGCCATTCTAAATCCTGAGTTTCACCGACGTTCGTTAGGTTGATATAGCATCTCGTTTTAGCACAATCAAATGAAATACATCCGGGAATTTAGTGCTTTTCTGTTCTTGATTCGTTGCTGAAGAGATTGCGTCAACTTAGTAGATACAGTTTCTTGTTTCATCGTCGTATTATTACTTTATCTGCCCGCGGCTGCGAAACGATGTAATTGCATTTACGATGGTGAGTCTGCTTTATCAAAAGCAATTTTTCGTGATTATTTAATGTGGAGATCACTATACATTTACACCTCAAAAAAAGTCATGGTAAAAAGTTATAATGCTTTCATTGAAAAGGAAAATTCAGTGACGTCGAATTTCAAATAATTTCCGAGATAAGATAACGTTAATCGATATAGATCAGATCTTGTTTAAGAAATTGTTAATTTACATTTTTTGTTCATTCACATCATTTAATACAATTTTCAAAATATATTTAAAAAAATATATTTTGTACATACAAAATTGAAAAGCTATCTAATTTTGTTATCTAATTTTCACGTTTACGAGTGGATGTTTACTTTCCACGAGGCAAAACTTACGATAAAATTAGTTTCCATTAAATTAACTAGTGCACCAGTGCAATTTAAGAATCCTCATTAATTATTTTATTATAAATTATAATATGCTTTTTCTCTAAATCAGTGGATAACCCTGTTGCATACTTGCATAATCAATATAAAGTTCAACTAAAAAAGAAATAAAGTTTGAACATTATATAACTAAAATACTGATATTTGTACGTTAATTTAAATCTTCCAATATCATATTCACTGAATTTATACACTAAAATAAGGTTAATTAGATCACGTAATAAAGGTTAGCTAGGTTAGGGATCTCACATTTCATTCACTGATTACCAGTGGCATACTTGGCACTGATATCAGTGATTATTCACTGATTCAGATTTAGAGAATTTCTTAACAATGTTTTTTGCCGATATATTAGAATATTATTAAAAAATTGTTTACTTATTTCATTGCATATCTATACTCTTTAAATTCTTTGGAGTGGAATCTCACTCTAGAGAGTAAAAATTGAATCAGTCTTAAAAAAAGTTTTTTATTTTCTGGTTAACTTATGATTAGACTCAACCTGATTGTTTTATCCAATGCACTTCATCTATGATGATGTCATGAGTGAAACTTATTGGATGAAACATCAGGTTAAACTTAACATGTTAACCAGATGATAAAACATTAAACGTAAGAACGAGATTTCACTCTTCAGTGTGACAATTCACTCTAAAAAAAGAGTATAAATCGCTTTTTCGAATTACATACAAATCATTCAAAATTAAAATCTTCGGAATATATTGAGAATTTGATCGAACATGGAAACAAGATTGATACATGAAAGTGAAACTCGATCCCTACGATCATAGCGTGTGCGGAATTAATCTCGAACAGGGGCATCGATTTATCAAGGCAAACCCATCGGGCTGCTTAGCCGTTAATGAAGCATTAAGGTCATTTAATGTCGTACGGGTGCTTCAAGATGAATATCGTCGATCAAGGTATCCGTATGCGGGATATGTATGCGCGCATATATCGTCCATGTAAATGTCCAATTACTGTTAATTGGCAATAAGCACTGCACAGGGAATCAATGATCACCGGGACGGCTTCAGTCGATCGGTGGTTTAATGCCGTTTTGCGGCGATACGATATCATCATTAATATCGGCGCTGCTTAGCCAACGTCAGCGGAGTACAAATATCGAGAATTTCGACTATTCAGTCCCGCGAAAATTGACGTGCTATGAAATTGGCAATGAATGGACAAAGTTAGAGAGGGTGTTTCGGAAAATCGCTATTTAACCGCGAATAACCTCAAACGACGGTATGCGCGTTATCGTTGTTTGCGGCAAGTTAATTTAGCCCAGCGCACTACGCAACGGAGCTCTTTCTTCCGAGAGATTGGCTATTGTTGCTGGTGCCAAGTAAAGACCGAAGATTTAGATAGACTTCAGTTTAACGTAAGGTAAATGATGCGATAAACACATAAGCTTAGAAATGCTGAACAATATATGGGACATTGAATATACTATTAGCCAATACATTCAAATGTCATGTAGTGTACAATAATTTTCATAGCAACAGAGTGTTAAATTTATCTTTGTTGAATTATAACGTATTACAATTACACATCCCCTTACTAAAATATTTGCTCTCACAATAAATACGACATTATGTAAGAAATATTTCTGATATGTAAAAATTAATTCCTTAATCTTGATAATCTGTTCAAATTCACTACACAATTATGTCATTTGGGTCACACATTTGGGGCACAATTAAAAAGTTCTAAAAAGAAAAGGAAAAAATTTTCACAAAAAAGATTTTACAGTAACAGACGAAGTCATCAAATACTTGAAAAAAATTTTTAATAAAAAATAAATAAAAAATAAATTACAATTTGAGTCAAATATATAGATCAGCAGGATTAAATGATATCTCTGAAATGCATACCTTGTATTTGTATAATACAATGTTAATTCTTTGCATTCATTTTCATTAGGAGTTTTCAAGAATTTTATATCATTAGGAATTTTCAAGAATTGTCTTCTTTACTTCCAAGCGATATTAATATTGCATTATACATTAAAGTTTTTATCCTTAATCATTATATGTATATATAATATTTATTTTTTCAAAAATATTAGTGCAAAAATATTAGTAGCTAATTAAATTCAAATTCTCAGTAAAGAATACAACGTTAATTTAACTTAATATGAGGATATTTTATCTTAAAATATCCTTCCACTCAATACTATGAGAATACTCGAATTCGATATTTACCCTGACTTGTGAAGTTCTTTCTTCGAAACGCAGACAGCCGTAAATGTGTCCTCCAAAAGGCAAAGTTCCTTCTTCTTGCAGTTGAGTGGACGACAAAGCTCGCCTGAAACAAACAAAAATCGATTTTATATTCTGACATTATGAATAAAAGTATATTTTATCTTCTGTCATTGATTATTCTATAGAAATAAAACAGAATCAGATTTACATACTAGAGATTTATGTCCGACATCTACATATATAAAATTTTTTTATATAGCAATTATTTGAAAATTTAAAGAGATAATATAAGCTTCTTTCATTTTTATTATCTTCTGTGTTGCGCCAATCTAACAGTGAATCTTAATAAGCTATAAAATTAGAATTTATAAAAACGCTGAGCTAAGAAGTGAATCTATTTTAACGTGATGACAGAAGTAATCGTTTCGTGATAAAATCCATGTTTTATCTGATCTTAATTTTGTAGGACAATTCTTTCTCTTCAAAACGTAAAATATCTTTTATTTTCTTTTCATTCGTCACTCTTTTTTTAAGCCGTATTATTCATGAATAAAGAACCGACTGACTGAACAATGCAAATGGTTAAATAAATTTAACGCTTTGAATAACCTTTTAAGATCTTGCATTATTTATTTTTTATGATATTCTTTCAGTATCTTCAAATATTTTATTTTTTCTATATATAATTTTTAAACAACATTTTTAACAAACTATCTTTTGATAATTTTCAATCTAAAATAATCAAAATAATCCCTCTTACATTTAAGTTTTTGCAAAATTCATCACTATCTATTCAAAAGTTATATCGATGATTGTTGATCATCTTGCGGTGATAAACTAAGAATGTTTAAGGTATTTCAAAGAAAAAAGAATAAGTAAGAATCGACGCGTCACTGTTCATTCTTTTCAAATCAAACGTGCGCGATAATAATTCGTTATTGTAGTTATTTGATATTACTATAAAGAAAGGCTATAATAATTATGATGAAATCGACCAATGTCGCTGCGTTAATCGGA
>NW_017305180.1:6748006-6754443 GCF_001594115.1 Trachymyrmex septentrionalis
AATAAAGAAAAGCTATAATAATTATGATGAAATAGACCAATGTCGCTGCGTTAATCGGACAAATTTTCTGCGAACCGAAATAATATGCGTGGACCCAGCGTGAACTATATATCGGACATTCGCTATGCACGCCCTGAGCATTTCCATTCGTCTGGAAATCGCCGACAAGCGATATTGGTTCGAGGGAACATTTCTATATATCTACTGTGCCCAACCGCCGAATCGGATTTCCCTTTTCTCCATTAACCGGCCCGGAACCAAGTACATCGTCGATGTCTTCTCTTGCTGTTCTCGCAATCGATAAAACGGTACCCCAATTCAACCTGCAGCTTTTTAACGTATGGCGACCGAAAAACGAGTACGCTACCATAGAATCACAGCTTGCGGGACCTTATATACTACACTTGATAATGTATTCTCTACCTCGAAGAGATTTAACGTCCTTTTAAGAAAGTATTACATACCGTAATAATTTTATTCACAAACTTTTTGTCGCATGCTTGAATAAACTTTGAATATATTTATGTAACTATAATATGAAACATATATTATCATCTAATCAGTTCATATTTCTAAAATTTTTGTATTCATTTCAAATTGGTCAGACTAGTCATGTTGTAATAAATTCACAACTATTCGATATTTACAATAAACATAATTAATTCTTGATTGTAAATTATTTTTTACTCAAACTGGACAGACAAAGTAAAACTAGTCAACGTTAGAAATTGCTTAAAATAAAATAATAAAAATGCTCTGCTTATGCAATTACGTAATTGTTTCTTATTTAGATTTAAACATTTAGATATTTTTATACGCATATTATTTGCTCCCATTTGCGAATGCATAAGAAAGTCATTGCAATTCAGAAAATGCGCGACAATGGAAATAAGAAATGAATGAGCATTTGACGACAAGAACGAGTTTTCGCGTTAAACATAAAACTGGCTAATGTCCAACCAAAGTTGCAAACTTTTTTGCACTGCACTATAATACAATATTGTAAAGAATTGTAGAGAGAGAATTTCATTAAAGAGAGTGACATTGTAATGAGTTTGTGAAAACCAGCTATGTAACATACATTATATTGCAAATTCTGACGTTCAAATTAACTGTTTTACAAGAAATATAATTTTGTTTTTTTAAATAATAAAGAATAATAAACTCTATATTTACATGAATTATATTTTTGGCCAAAAATAATAATGTTTTTTTAAAAAATTTAATTTTAATAGTAACAAATTGGTATACCAAGTATAATAATTAATTAACATATGATACGCCATAGTGAAATTTTGCTAGAAATATGATAATTATAATTTGGGTGAAGCACTGGATAGAATAGTTTCATTATCATTATTGCTAAAATAATCGTGCGATTCAAACTAAGCACTACATGCGCGTGTGCATGGTTATCTAATGGAAATAACTCTTTGGCACAATCAGTTTACTCACTTTGCTTTTATGTAATTAATTATAAGTTCATTTGCAAACTTATTATTATATTACTTATGTATATTATTACAGTGCAGTGACGTAAACAACATAAATCAATATTATTGCATACAAACTCATTAAAGTTCGTTTGTAATATTCACTTCCGTGCACAATTATCAACATTTACAAAGATCCCCACTCAATATAATCTTCTTCAAAAATTTATTTAAAAGTTATTTATTGTTCTCAGATCGGTGTAAAATATACTACATCGTAAATACTTTTTATAAAATTGAAAATTTTTTTTCAATATTTATATATGTATCTTTTATATTAAGAAGACAATCACGCTCCAAATTATATTTTAAAAAGTTGACGTACATAATTTATATAAAAATATTGGAAAATATAAACCGCACACATATAGTAAATATAGTCATAAAAATTCAAGTTCAATACTTTATACAATATGATAGGCATCTAGGAATACTTCGTAGCGTGCCAATGTCGCGTAAAATCGCTCAATGTTCCTTCTCACCGATCTAGCATGCGGTATCTGTGGTATAAAACAACCTGCGCGAGAACCAACCTTCGAGAGAAAAGGCGGATGTTCCCTCTAGTGAGTAGATAAAAGGGAATTCCGCATGTTACAGATTTCAAAATATCCAATTAAAAGTTTCTCTTATGACGCGAAACTTGTCTCCCGACGCCATAGAAGTAATATCGCACATAAATGGAAGATTCCGTCGGGTCGGAATTAAAATCGACCGTACATGAATTAAGGAGACCTGGACTGTTTCTTGGCGGCTTAATTTCATGGGGTTTCATGAAAAGGGGAAAGGTTTTCTGTGCGTATATAGGTATGTATATATATATATATATATATATATATATATGTACTATGTATATATATAATATATATAAAACACTTCTACTCGTCGCATATAACTGAAAACTTTCTTGCAGGTCGAGGAAGACACCGTGTCTCTTGCAGCCACGTTCCTCACTGTTTGGAACAAGCGATCCGTGATAAGATATACTGCAAAAGTGCATCCGAAACTAAATTGACAAGAAAAAGAACGATCACAAACGACCATACGTGAATATAGCAAGCTTTCTTCATTGCGTTGCTATAAGAAACCGAATGAACATCGATGTAAATTCATGCTTGTTGGCACTCAATGAAACAAGCTGTTCACTCGTATTTGTTCACGCTCGTTTGCTTAGACTAAATCCGGCTTCCTGGCAAAAATAGTATGTTTAACCTTTCGTCTGTAATGTAAGATTTTTGGCACAAGTAAAATTTCACTATTTAACATTTCTTCAAAGTAAAGGCGGACATAGTTCGGTTCCCCCTCCTGAAATATCTTGTTGAAAAATTATTCAGTAATATAATAGTGATATTAAAAAACAATCCAGAATTTTTCTACATTTTTTTAATGCCTAGAAAAATAAAAAAAGCAGATTGCAAACGGAATAAAGAGATAAAAATATGATTGCGAGCGCAGGATTAATAAAAGTTTAAAAGAAATTTGCTTAAAATGTTGAGTAAATGTTTTATTGAGCTTTAAAACATTTATTATGAAATAGAAATTTAAGCATCGAATTGATTATGAAACATTTACGAATGAAGTGTTTATTTGATGTTTAATGATATAATCTTAAACATTATAGTATATTTTTTTAAAATATTCATAAAATGTTATCATCATGCAGAAGAGGTTTCACTAAGTGTTTGCAACTTGCTTTTAAACAGTGTGACCATCAATAAAAATCTTCATACGTAGTGTAATCATTCACAAAATTCTCATAAACAGATATAAATACAATCTCTCACTGTCTCTTACTAAAAAATGTCGCTAGAGCTTAGGATCGTCACGATCCCGTCTAATAGACTAAACGTTACGCATCGCGGTCCTCTCGCGTGAGAAAAACACGCTGTCGAGGAACGCGACTCGGCAGCATTTTCACGCGAGACTCCAAGCCGAGAAGCGAATACACGTCACACTCGAAGAGACACATTCGACAAGAGAAGCAGAGGAACATAGGAAAATGTTCAGTATTAACATTTGCCGGCCGTATTCGAGCGGTTCTTCTAAGCTGGATCGAACCAATCCGCCGAGCGTAACTCCGGATTTCGCGGCAGTAAAGTCGAGAGTTTCGTAGCGGGCGGCTTTTTAGCCGGCTGAGAAAAATATTTAAGGTACTCCGAAATGGAGCGATGGCTGCATCTTCCGCTAAAAGATTGCGCGGTTACAAAGATTTCTTGAATTCGCGCAAGCGTAAATTTTGACGTTTATCATAAATTTTTACATTACGTTACTAAAATTGAAAATTATTGCAAAAGAGGATAAAACCGTAAATCTTGGGGGGGGGGGGAATTAAAAAACGTAGTCGCATAAAATTCAGAGAATATGAATATCATATTTAAAACAGTGAATATATTTTGTGTACTATGTAAAGCAAAATTTCCCCAAAACCTGCGGTGCCGCAATTTTATTGAAATGTAAATCTTTTCAATTATATGTAATATGCATACGTATAAAATAAAAAAAAAATCGTGCATATATTTAACGATCAATTATTAGATTATAAAATATTCTACAAGTATATATTAGATTTCCAGTAACGTGACTGAATGTGAGCCGCAGTGTAATTAGGTACGTTGAAAAAGTGCTTGCAAAAATATTTAAAAAAGTTTCATTCAAGAAAAGTTAAACAATACCCAACATTATTTTTTCTGCCAATGCAAATTGACAGATGTTTTATTTCATAAAAAAGAATATCTTCAAGTATCTTTGAAAGAAGATTGAAATCAGAAATTTCTTTTCTTACACCATATTTCCCATATACATTAAAAAATATAATAAAACGCAAGATAAAAAGTCACAAAAGCGAAATTCTATTAAAAAACAGAATCATCGTGAGACATAAAAGAATTCACATAAATAAAAATAGTAAAGTTTGAGTAATAAAAGCGTTAAGGAGATAACACGATCTCACATTGTCCTCTGTTTGTTATGCTCGACAAAATGATAAAGTTCTCAAATAGTTAGAAAAAGTCGTCTGGAAAAAGAAAAATACGGGATAACCGAGAATCGTCTCAAGTAACAGACACGACGGTTTCACGTATAACAGAAGTTGTGTAGAATTGGAGACGTTGCTCGTTTCCTAGGCTGCTGTTGATTACACGGTAAAGCGGGAAAGTGGGCAGAGTGCGAAGAGGAAAAAGAACAAGATCTCCTCGACGGTAGTATGACGAACGTCAGGTGGTACGAGGACGGAATATATTATAATTGTAGAAAAGATCTCAGACCGGATCTCAAGACTCTTTGGCTCGCTTGCTCGCTCGACGAGCGCGCTAATTTACTCGGAGCTATTCCCTCTGGTCACCGCTGCGGTGTGGTCCATTTTTGTTTCAAAAGTTCATAAAAGATGGTTGGAAAATCCACTTTGCTGTGGCGGCCAGTATTGTCGCGGTTAACTTTTGCTATTACCGTATCGTAATCGCTGATACAGTTAATTCGGCTACGTCGAGAAAGAAAGGAGAAACGAAAGGAGGTTCTTTGCTCCTCCAATTCTTCGTTTACCTTCTTCCTTGAATGAATAGCCAGAGTCTCCTAAATTACCTTGAGACCGCCGCGGGAGTTCTTTCTATGCCTCGAGCACGATTTACGAGGACGTTCGACGGTCGTCGTGGGAAAGAGAGAAACAGAGGGAGATAGGAGAGAGAGAGAGAGAGAGAGAGAGAGAGAGAGAGAGAGAGAGAGAGAGAGACGACTGATCCTCTCACCATCCATTACTGGCACCGTCGCCACGAGGGATCCACGGATACCATAAATCGCGTATCTATCGTACGATGCCGAGGGTGGCGGTGCCCGCGACTCGGCGATATTACTACGTGAATTATACGGCGTACATTACAATACGATTGCGATTACGCGACACAATGCGCTCTCGGAAACTAGCGGCGACGATGGCACGGGCGGATCGAATCAGACATCTCGGCTCTCTGGGATCGATCGATCGATGGCACCCGCGTATTTCGGGAACGGAGTATAATGATCGGCTGACGCTAATAGCATTGGCGGGTCAATAGCGTGGAGGACAACGAAACGGCTAGACGGTAACGGCGCGACGCGATAATACCGCAGGTTGCTCCGCTCGCATTTTGGCGCACCGTGGCGGATCCAATCGCGCGTGCGATGTCCTGAGACACATCGGGGCAGATACACCGCCGGTGCGAACGCGAATTTGCATGCGCTCCGATGACTGTGTTCTGCGCGACAATGATACATGCATATCATCGTACGACGATTAAAGCGGCGCGGCGCGTGCCGCGCGAACGGGAAATTGATTCGTCGCGCGCTGATGTTGCAGCAACTCGCTCGGAATTTCGTAATAAGCGCGCCTCGTAAATCCCCCGGGCGCCTCTCAAAAGAAACCCCTGGAACGGCAGACGAGCCGTTTTTGTAAATTTCCCCTTAACATCACCGACGCGACATTATAATTGCGCCGCCTTCGTAGGCACACTTCAACGAGTAAGCCTCTTTTGCGATACTAATTGCTTAATTCATGTCAAATATTGAGCATAATAATTTCAATCGAATGTTCGGTTAATGTAAAAATTATTTTACTTTTCTAAATATTGAGTAATTATTACCGATCAATTGATTACATTATTGTATTTAAGAATATATAATAAATTGTATTTGGAAAAATAAGATTATTTTTAGTTATATTTATTTTAGTTGTACGTTAATCAGAAGTTCGAATGAAATTATTTATCAAATAATGCCCGCATCGATTTTTCTTAATACAAACTCATATACCTATTGTCGAAACTCCACTACAATTGTCATTCATTCGAAAGCAATCCTTCATTTCTTTAAGCTCAACATTTGCTAGCTGTTACCAGATTTTTTCAGTGGTTTACACGATGTCAATACGATTCACGAGCGAAATACGTTGCTTTTTACGTTACGTTAAAAGAAGAAATA
>NW_017305180.1:6754543-6760310 GCF_001594115.1 Trachymyrmex septentrionalis
TCAGTGGTTTACACGATGTCAATACGATTCCTCACGAGCGAAATACGTTGCTTTTTACGTTACGTTAAAAGAAGAAATAAAAAATTGCTCTAGAGGAAGCGATCTGGATATACAACTGTAGTGGATTCGACAGTACATGAGTTTAAGATAAATTGATGCAGGCATTATCCGATAACTATTCTACATCCTTCCTTCGCTCTATGATACACATTATCAGATAATAATTAGGTGTTTGTGGTACACGCATTATCGTGTAAGATCGTTATTATTACAGTCAAGTCCAATTACATGCAATCGCATGTTAAAACACCAATTTGTACCTGCCTTCGCACGATCATCATGAACAGCCATTTCATCGAGCTCACATTATAAACCACATAATTAAGACGTATAAATAACGCATAATCACGTGTATCGCCGGTTGATATAATTTATCGCAATTTGTACATGGCCAAACTGCTTCTTTTTTCTCTTGTTGAATAATTTCTCTATCGTTTTCATCGCAATACACTTAAAATAATTTAATTCATTTCCATAATATATTTAACATTAAATATCAAAGAATAGAATAATGTCCTGTTTTAAAAGTTTTCTTAATATAAAAAGTCCAATATAAATTTATTAACAAACCTGTTATTTGAAATTAAAATTTAACATTCTAATGTTTAATTTTAATTTCAAATAACAGGAACATTACAAATATGTTTTACACATGAATGTATATCTTTTCAATTTTATTATTCAATCTTCAATTTCAAAAGATTCACAAAAAACTTTTGTGGATTCATGATTGAAATTATTCTTTTAAAAAACTTAAGACAATGTAGTATTTACTCAAATGTTATAGGTACTCACTAATTATTAATTCGAAATTTTTATATGTCATTTGTGTTATCTAAAATTTTAAAGAAATTTTGTGTCATTATATTATAACACACAAATTATTTAAAAATTATATAATAGTTTTTCCATCATTAAATTTGTTATGCAGCAAATTTTGATAACACAAATAATACATACTGCGATACAGAAACATCGCCTACATGAAATTCTGTAGAGTGACGTCTCAATAACAAAAGAAAATTATGCTATTCTTAAAGAAAACGATCACGTGTTGCCGATGGAACATCGATCAACTCTTAAGAATTAAAGATGCAACGTGTACTACCTGCCTCGTCGCCCGAAGGAAAACGGCGATCAACTCGGATAACATCACAAAATCGAGCGTGAGAGAGGATTCCGTGGAAAGGGGTATTAAATACGTGACCCGACTCGTTTTATCCTTTCCATCGTTCAGCTTCCGCCGAACCTTAAACTATTTCACGTTAAGAAGTGTGAAATGAAACCTATCGTCGTTACTACGACCTTCATAGCACGACTTTACTTGAGAATTTGCTATAACGCACGTGTGCTAGCATAGTCCGGGGAAAGAAAATTGGAAGGAATGGAGGTGCACATCAAGTTTAAGGTATCCTCATCATCGTGCTATTAAACGGCTATAGCTCTTGAAAATTTCTTCACCCAATCGCCAACGTTCACATAAAAAATTATTAGGTAGCGATGACTTTACTCGAACCGTTGATGGTGGTGTAAATATCATCACTGTCATCGAAACTGCCTCGTAACTACTTATTTTACATATTTTCTTCTTTCTAAGGATCTTTTTTCACACGACGAATTTGGCGAACTCTATATATACTAAAATGAATATAAAAATACACAAAATCGCTTTAAGATGAATGAAAATTATTTTTTATGAAATACTAAATAGCATTCTATAACAAACGTTTTATCGTACATGCATGCACTTTGATCGGGTAACTCTAAGAATTTTTATTTTTATTTTTAATACCTAACTGCTGAAATAATGGCATTCTGCCAAATACTATTGACAGTTGATGATTTTTATTGTTGGACTTTCATATAGACTTTAAACATACGACATATTTCTACTATTGTTTTGTACTACTACTGTTGTGTTCTACTATTAAGCGCTTTGATTGTACTTTTTCATTGTATTGCAATGCTCTCTAATTAATTTGTAAATCTTTCGGCTTTACACTGAAGGGGATCCAAATTGGGATCAAAATGTTTGTCATTTTATCATTTATTATTATTTATATGTAATTATTGCACACTATTACATTACTCTGTGTCAAATTACATTGGCTTACATAATATTTTATTATTTCTTGATTTATATCTTTAAAACCTTAATATCTTGCACATTATATTTTATAAAATAACTTTAATTTTATATGCCTTCAAATTTAAAATAAATATATTTTTCAGAACAAATATATTTTCAACAACGTGCGTTTGTAACCTTGTTAGATCATCATGATTAGATTGCAGTATAACATTCATGTTTTGGCATTCATACAATATTCGCCCATTATTAATTATGATAAACAGAATTATTCACTTGATTATGACAAGCATTGGCGATTGTATCGATAGTTTCACGTCATGTTATGCATAGCGTGTACTTTATATATTCTATAGAATAATATATAATATCAATTATAATTATGTACATATTAATAAATATGCATAATGCAACATTTAAACGGACTCTAAACAAATTTTTAAACAAAGAAATATGCAAAATTAATTTACAGGGAGCTCATCGTATAATATATTACTACTTAAAAGTTTAAAGCATTTTATACAATATAATTTTCAGATAAAAATAATTCTTTACAAACGTAATTATTTTGAAAATATTCATTTTTATTTAAACGGACATTACTGAAATAAAATATCTTATTAAAATAATACGAATTTTTCACACATTAAAAAAAATAAATATAAATAAATAATTTACAATATTAATAAATAAAGTTGATTAAACCTTCTTTCAAAATTTAGAGATGCTCCAAATTTTTTAGCAATAATGTATGTCACTTTATTCAACATTTCTTTTAACTATAAAAAGCTATATATTATAATATAAAGTTCCTAATAAGCATTGAGATGAGTTTTGGCAATTGAGTATAAATAAATAGACGTTATAGGATATCTAATTATTATGTTTCCTTTATAGAATTAATCAACAACTATATCAAAATTCTAAAAATGATATGCTAGCTTCACTGATTGTGAGATACTTTATAACAAATCAATTTGAATTGATTATGAGAGATAATTGTAATTAAACATGCAAGTAGAAATATGTATAATTACCTGATGCAAATTATGAAACATGTACAAGGGAATTAAAAAGAATAACGTTTATGAATTAAAAAGAATTATAAGCATCCGAGTGATACATGATGAGCGCTACAGCCGATTTGAAAAGAGTTGAAAGAAAAAGAAGAATAAATGGAAAATGTAAAGAAATATTGTAGCAAAAACTGAAATAAACTGCATCCAACTGCGTGCATCCTCTACACATTTAGCCTCCATTTTTCTCGGTATATATCTGCATTACAATAGGATTATATTTTTTATTAATAAATTCATCCTACTATTCCTACTAACGGCGCACCGTATAATGTTTTTTACACACAAATCTTTGGCGGAATGATTCCAACAATGTTTTAAACGACGGCACTATTCAAACTGGAAACGTTTAAAAAGACGAACATGTAAATACCATCTTTTTTACTATTGGCATTAAATCTGTTCGGCGCAATTCTCTTTCATTTACTCATCAATAGATTTCAATGTCTGTATGTAAATTACTATTATTCGCGATTTTGTGTTATTCCGTGAACATCATCTAATTTGATTATTTTCTATTACAGCTTTTTTCAATTACAATCTATATATTCACTTTTTTAAAGTATATTTAATGTTTAATAAATAAAAAATAAAAAAATTCTCGATTGTTATTTTCCATCACAATTTCTAACAATTTCGTATGTAAATATTATAATAATACATTTAATGCATATCTAGAACAAATAATATTCTTGATACATTAAACTGAATAATTCTACCTTGAAATTTTATGTAATATTTATTAAAAAAATGGAATAAATAATATCTATTCAGGCGCATCACATTCGCATTGCGTGATATTCTTATCAGGAATGTTCGCGTCATTTTCACAACCGTCTGTCGTTCTGGCTTTTAGTTCAGATTTTCACGATATATTCGACCGCGCGCGACGTGCGTTCATGAAGTATATATATTTGGAATTTTCTGGGGAATTTAGCGGCAACGCTCGTGATAAATATCACATTTCGCCGAGTGAACCAGCCAACGGGTGCGGACGAAGAGATTCCATTCAAATTCATACCGGTCGTACGTACATCCGGCTTTACGATCCTCTCAACGCGAAAAGTTCGTGAGCGTGCATCAACCGGCGGGGGTGAAAAATCGCGAAGCATTCGAAAGGCGGGCGATGACATCCCACTCGATAATTTGTACTCGAGGGAATACATACCGTGTGAAATTCATTTGATACGCCACAACACAATTCGATCGATGAATCAGCGACAATGCCAATTATCCATGCGAACATCGCACGATACGATGAACATAGCCTGTTAAATGTTTCACTTACCCGTCATACACGATTGAACTAGACGAAACAAAATCTGATCAGCAAAACTTTCGTATCATTGAATGTACCAGAAGTATTTGTTCAAAAGAAGAATTACGCCTGATCTTTGAATATCCATATTTGGATATTTTTAAAAAAGTCTCTTAACTCTTTCGTATCTCTGGCTTTCCCAGAAGAAATGTGTTTATTTATATGGGGAAGGTTTTATAAGAAGGTTTTTGGGGATGCTGAAATCAAATTAAAAAGAAACTCTATCAACGTTTAATTTAAAAATGGTGAATTCAAGATGATGGCCATGGAAAGCTGGAATATCGTATATTTAACATATGATTGTGGATTAAGGTTCTTTCCTGATTACTAATTACAAATCAAAAGTAAAATTTAAAATGACCACGAAAAACTGTGATATCCACGATATATTTAAAATATATGATGTGAGCTTGAATGTTTTTTTCTGAATACAAATTGTAAATCGAATGTAAAAATTTTCAATCAATATAACACATCTGAAAGAGCTATTACAAACAAGGCTCTCAGTTTTCAGACGAGCAACATAAATAGTACGAGTGGAAGGAAATGGTCTAACGAGAGAGGGTTGCGGTGCTCAGTGACAAGAAAAATTGTCGGTAAAATTTATATACATAACTATATTTGATTGAAAATAGTACATTTCAAAGTGTGAGATTCTTTTTACACATAGCTTGAACCTTTCTCTTTAAAACAAAATAGAATAGAAATGGATAAGAGTTTTGTTTAAAAATTATAACTTTTTTCGTAAATGGAACATATATGTTCTAGAGATACGGAAGGATCAAATTGTTTTATATAAAATGTCATGTAAATAGTTTAAAAATATTTGCTCTTATTATGATCTCTACCACTAAATAACTATTATTATTAAATAACATGAAAATAAGATAAGAAAGTTAGTTTATAGCTTTTAGCTCTATAAAAAAATAATTTAAAAATTCTGCAAATTACCTAATAATTAAAGACATCCATTAAAATCTACAAATATTTATATAAGCTTTCAAAAATTATAAAGCATGCATTCAAGACTCATTTAAACAGATATTTTCGACAGCATATCACTTACTATTTGGGTCGTGTATCCAACGTTTCTTGTCCCCAACTTTCATTATGCGGGGATCATCCTGAAAATAAGAAAGTTGACATGTTAGCAAAGATCAATTTTATAATATATAATCACTTTATACAGCGAAACCTTATTTTGGGATATAACGGGGCATATAA
>NW_017305180.1:6760410-6770320 GCF_001594115.1 Trachymyrmex septentrionalis
TAGTCACTTTATACAGCGAAACCTTATTTTGGGATATAACGGGGCATATAAACATATAGACTCGTTATATAAACTCTGGTTGAAGGCCATTATTTTCACATCGTCACGAAATCAAGGGTAAGTGGCGTTTTGCGCCAAAATGCAGTTCGATTGATTCGGTAGGAAAGCTGTCGGTATGTATACGTCGTAAGCACGTGAACGGAGAATATGACGAACGATCGCTCGTCACGTGCACGAAATTCAGGGTTGCCTGGTAAAATAAGAACGCGCAATCTGTATTCTCGAAGTTCAGGCCGAGGTCAGAGATAAAAAGAGAACGGGGTTCGAAGGGGCATGTTGGGACTAGAAGGACGAAGGGGAACGAGCTTGCGGAGAGAGCTCGCGTGATAGTTCACGTGCCAGTTTGCAATACATACACATACAAAATTCGCAGATAATATCTAAAATACCAATGGGAAAATACATGAAATGTAGGTTGCTGACCACATTTTAAACACCGATCGTCAGTTACTGAGGTTACATAAAATGACGCAGTCAAATTAAAAGAAAAATACATCCTTCAAAGTATTGAACGCTTAAGTTTTGTAAAATTACGATATTCATCGATCGATATCGGTGCTGTAAATCGATTGTAGCAATCATTAGATACATCGAATTATTGGAGACTCAGAATAAATAAATAAATATATGTAAGTGTGTATGTATATAAAATTTAAATATTTATATAAAACGTATGTATATAGAAAATTTATATATTTATATACATACACAAATTTATAAGAGAAACGCACAAGATATACAAAATTATATACAAGTTTTTTTTGTGTTAATTAATTATATGTATGTTTTATCCTAAAATTTAAATTATAAATTGTTTAAAAAAACTTTTATAATTTTTTTTAACAATATATGTATGAGATTAAAATAAAAAAGTTCAAGATACATCGTAATTGTACTCTACACTGTTAGATATCAAAAGAGCAATGGTGCAACTCAATCTCTTGAGTTAAATAACATTTTGTTGTTTCACTCAAGAATATTTTGTTAATTTCAATTTCCATATGTGTCAAAATGTAAATCAATCCATTTCTGTAGTTAATTTCATACTAAACAATGTCCGTATTAACGTATGCATTTAGTAAATATTAACTAAATTTTAATCAAATTTAATATATTTAGTAAGTTAAGTTGTTTAACTTTATTGTTTTAGTTAAATTAAAGATATATTGAATAGAAACAATAGTGACTTATAGAAATAATTAAAAATAACTCTTAGTATTCGTAACTGCACATATAAATTTAACAAATTATAATAAATTCTGTCTATAGTTCTGTTATTTGATACAACACATAATTTATTTTAATAAATTTATTTTCATCATTATTCATGATATTAATTTATCCATTAATTAAAATGCATTTTATAATTTTCCATCATTCTTTTCTTTAATTTAGCGTTCTTATTATTCTTGCATTGCAAACCGTCCAGCAAAACATTAAAATACGTAGTAACTTTATATTTTTATTGCTGTTATTATTAGATATAAAAAATTATAATATACTGCATTCTCTCTAAGAAACATTTTTCTATTTATATTTTTTATATATGTCGACAAAGGACTGATAAGAAGAACACACAGAAAATATATTACGTATTACATAAATATCTATTTTGATTTATACCAATTGGTTTCTTTTAATTCTTTGCGAGGTAGATTAATTTCTTTGAATGCATCTTGCATATAATACGTACAGTGCAAAAAGTATTCATACAGAGAAAATAGTTTTTAAAAAAACTTTATTTTTAAAAAGTAAATATTATATGCAGCAAGAAATGAGTTATCGAATTGATATCGATACGATGAATTCAATACCAATTTGACATCAATTCGATGTTTAATTGACAATCATTTCTTGTTAGGTAATTAACAATTTATTCATAAAGAATAAAATAGACTGTATGTTTCATAAAATTATATCTACCAAAAAATGTATATTAATTATAGAAAATGTATTATCTAAAAAATAAGCGAAAATTAAAAATTCTATAGTTTGGATGCTCAAAAAGTATTCGTAAAATCGAGAAATTTAGCTTCTAAAATCAGGAATACATGCGAAGCTCGTTTGTTTATGTTAGAACAGAATATATTCATTGTATAAAATTGCTAATTAATGTTTATTTTTTACAAATAAAACTTCTTTTATAAAAAATTTCCTTGTACGAATACTTTTTGCTCTCACTGTATGTACGCATGCAATCTCTCTCTCTCTCTCTCTCTCTCTCTCTCTCTCTTTCTCTTTCGTGTAATTTGTATATTTTATAATAAACAAATAAAAAAAATGTACAATGTGGTTTAAAACCGCTGCCTTTGAAGGATCAAACTGAGAGGTAATTTTCAAAATAAATTTTCGACGAAACAAACTTGTTTTACACGCGTAACAAAGATAAATTATAAAAGTTCGAATCGAACGGATCAAAGAAAATTGCGCATAGGTGCAAAATAGATCGGGCGCAATCACAAAATATTGCTGCTTTTCTCTAATTGTACGACGACGTCTATTCTGCGGAATTACCGGAGTAGAGCCGTTACAGGAAGTGCGGCGAGCCGCGCTTTGCGAAAATAAATGGCACGTATAACACGCGCCGAACGTTACCCCGAACAAATGGCCGCTATAAACAGCTGTACGGTTCGCGCGAGGCGTTGGCGACGAGAAATGAAAATACAAGCGCGGCGACGCGTTATTTCGCAGCCAGTGCAAAAATGATCGCGCGAGATAGGAGAGCCTTTCGCTGAACGACGAGGAGGAGAGAGAGAGAGAGAGAGAGGGAGGTGAAGAGTCCGGCAAAAAAATCCTGCAAAAATAAAAACCGACGCGGCGGTACGCGTTGTTATGAAATTACGAGTTCTATGAAAAATAAGGTTGAGTATCGGGTGAGTACTCGTTATGTCGCGTTTTACGGTTGCAATGGGGCGAGAGAGTGAAATCAATGATGTTTCACGATAATTAAAAAATAATGCGAAAAAATTTGCGTTCAACAGAGAAAATTAATCAGTTAACACTTAGTGAAAGAACTAAAAAGGTAAATCATATTAAAGAATCACTAAGTGCTATTGATTAGTTTTCTCTGCTGAACGCAACCATTGATAGAAATGATGGTTGTCACTGACGACCGCAATGAATAGAGAAAGACGTGGAAGAATTATGTCCGATTTGGGGAAAATCGGACACCAATGTAATTTTTCTGAATTTTCAGCGGCTGTCGAGAAGCCGGCGCGAAGAATCGAGATACGTTTCTCTCAGTCGACGAACGTACGACCTAACGCCCCACTTTATCCCTGCGGACCACATCTGACAAATAGTCCACTGTTTTAAGAAGCTGTCGTCTGGTCCCTTCACTGTGCTGTTTTATTGGTCTGACGCAAAATGTTTAGCAGAGTGGAATGTGTTAAAAATCGCGATTCAACGCAATTCACACAATTCCGTCGACAATCGCTTTCATTTTACTTAAATCGTCGAATATTTACCATTTTATAATTTATATTTGCTTTTAATAGTTAATTGTGTAAACTATAGCATAAAAATATATCATTTTAATTATATATTTTATATAATCTTTTTCTTATTATATTCTAATTTATTTATCTTAATTAAGATATAAGTAAAAAATATAGAATTATTCAGAAGAAAGGGAAGAGAAAATTGTGTATGTTAAAATAAATTACTTATTGTAGTAATATTAAACGTAAGTTAACTTAGAGCTGATCATTAGATCATTAATTACTAATTATTTCAAGTTCTCTATAAGTAATACAGATGTTAATTTTGTTACATTATGTTCTACTAAAAATTACTTTTATTTTAATTTGTGTTATTTTTCGTTAGAAAATATTTAAATTCAAATTATATTTCTTCATTTTTTTAGACTTCGTTTTTCTTGATTGAAAGCTATTTAGAACACAATCCTTGGATCATACAATACGAATTTCAAAAAATTTCGACTTATGTCACTTTTTTACGGAAATGCGATATTATGTGTATATTTAATATTGTAATAATAATGAATATGAATATTACATTAAAATCAATCTGACTGTAAGAGATATAAAAAAATATCCCGTTCCAACATGAAAACTTTTCTTTTTCATTTTTTTCAAAAAAAAAAAAAAAAAATGCGAATTACGTAATTTTTATGTCATACATATTTTAATCTTATAATAAATAACAAATTTATTTTATTCTACGTTAATTTGTTAATAGAATATCATGTAGTAAATCTCATAAATACTTTATCATCTAATTTGTGCTACAATAAAAGAATATTTACTAGATAGAGAATCTACCTAGTAAATAAAACATACACCAGTCCGATTGCGTGGAAACCGGGTGAATTTGCAGACAAATAGGAAAACTGCGGCGAATTCCGGCTTTTACCGTTGTTAAATTTATCGAGTTGCCGGATAAAGTTGAAAAACGGGCGGAAAATGCCGAAAAAAGAGCGCGAGAAAGAGGCGCGACCCGAAAAGTCGCCTTACCGCGAACTGGTCGCGCAGAAAATAGAACTCATACCCACCGTGGGAGAGAATATCGTTGTCGTAAAGAGGTTCATAACGCGTTGAAAGTTTATTAACCCTCGTCTCAAAGGATGTCGTCGTAAAACCGCGATCGTTACTACGAACGAAACCCTAAGATTTATCCATTTGGAGAAAATAAAGAAAATGTCGCGCGTGCGCGCGTGCGCTGCCATGTGTCATATCAGCTCCATATACATCCCTCGTACACTATTCATTACAAATATTTATCTATTTATTTAAACAATACGTATGATTAATCGCACTATTTATGAGTCCATATATCTAGTTTATATTTCTATCTACATGAAATACACATGTATCGATACACGCCACCTTGCCCGTAATTTTCGCTATTTGTGTATCTAATAAATTGCTGTAGTAAACACACCGTGGGATACAACCTACATATTTATTCTAGAAATGCGACGGGCTTTAACGAACTGTTTTTATACGGGTTGCACCACACTGAATGAGACAGAGATAAATACGCAATGTTACAACGAGCGAAAAGATTAATGCTGTAAAATAACGAGAAATACAAACTATTATTTTTTTGCAATTATAAACGCAAACACACAAACATGAAACTCCTCTTAAACTTCTCATAATGTATGAATATGTTATTAACGTGTCGAATTCCTTAGGCATAAAATTTTAAAGATCTCGGTACCACCTATGCGTGTCCATTGGGCACCATCAGAGATCTCCACTCTTTGCAGATAATAGTATATTACGCGTTGCGCGCGATAAACGTTACCGCGATGAGCGGCAGATACGATACGCGAGCGAAATAAATGTCCGACTCGTATCTGGCTGCAGCTTGCCAAGTGCAACGAGGCTGGCTGCATCAGCTTCCCGCGCACCACGTTCATTAACAAAATGTAGGCGGCGTCTACTGACATTCGCATCTCTCTCTCATACGGGCGGAACCGGCAACCGCATACATCTGCGCGAATGCATAACTACTCGCTTTGTAATTCTGTTACTCTCCAACCGGAATAATTCGCCACTTTTCCTTGCACATGGCTACATATGAATTATTAGCGGCTACCGAAACGGCCTTTGAAGTTTGCGAGGTCGCTCTTGGACGGCAGCAGCTTAAACCGTGAGACGAACGAAATTAAATCAATTCCAACCAAACGAACTTTTCACCTCGATGTCTCATTTGTCTCGAGTTCCAGTCTAGATCGCGAATACACATTGTATAGACGTACATATTTTGTACAATTATGTAAAATTGAAGACCTGCCTGCCTAACTCATTCGAAGCTACACCACACGGTGAGCTATCAGTTTCCGCCAGAAAATTGCCAATAGCACCGCAATCAATCGCAGTACGATTGTGTACAGCCCACGGCGCATTTGATTGTTCCGGACCAACTAGACATTAATAAATCGCATTTATCGTCTGGCACATATTGCCATGTAACATTAAATAATATTCCATATAAAACCACGTTAAAAACTGATGATCATGTGTAATTTAATAAATCAACAAATAACTGTTAGTACGTAGATCATTTTAGAAGCCTTTTAATTAATAATTTTAAAAAAGAAAAGTGAAGAATAAATGATCACTAGAAACAGAAAATCAATATATCACTCCTGAAATATACGATTAATTCATATTTAAACATTATTTCTATCTTCGTAAACACAAAATAAATGCTATATTTGTAACTAATTATGTCGACTAATTTATCATTACCAAACTTTGCATCAAATCATTCCACGTAAAGTAAATTGCACAATTAATTTATAGTTGCATTTGTTGTTAAATTCATTTAAAAAAATTTAGGATAAAAATTTATTTATAATTCCATATGTATATCAATGTATGTATGTGTGCGTTTTAGAATATTTCATATATATATATATATATATATATATAATTCTGACATTTGTGTGTGAAACTTTTTGCTATGCAACACATAAAATTATAAATAGAATTCTATTCTGACGTAAATTATCAATCTAAAATGAGTTTAAGATCTTAAACATAGGTACAACAGAATTAAACATAAATATGTGATACTCAGACTAAAGCAGATGATAAAAATTGCATCAAATTTCTGCGGTATATGAAGAATAGTGTCCCATCGTACACTGTCTCCAAGGCACACACATAGGCATTTACGTATTTTACTCTATTTTATTTATCTGCGCTTTGTGTTTGTATAAGGAGTAAGATAAATAGAAACTGTTTATCGATCGGTCGTGTACTATTCGTCGACATTGCGAGCTCGATTCGCTCAATCGGTGAGTTAATCTATTTTAAAAATACTGACTCGCGGAAAAGAAGTTGGACGAACTTTTCCATTCCGGCCGAATGAATAATTTGGTTTTTTTTCCTTCATGCGCCTTGTATATATCGTTTGGTTCGGACCCTTGGAGAAAATGTACGCAAAAGCACTACAATGAGAAAAAGAGAACACTGACGTTCATGAAACTTTAGTAATTAACCGCTCTTATACTCGGTCTTTCTTCCTTTGTTGTCGAACTTGTTGTGCACAAAAATTCAATAATCTTTACGGTCTTTGTTCCAAAGTAATCACTAAAACACATTTAATTTGAATCTTATCTCTATTGAAAAGACTTGAAAAAAAGACTATGATAACTGCGACAAACTTATGCAGCTAAATTAATGAATTTACACAATTGTACACTTTCAATGATTCAAATATGATAATTATATTCACAAAGACCTCATTATTATACTATTACCCTAAAAACCCGCTATCATACGTAAGTTTGACATACAAGGGGATGAGATCGCTGAGCGCTATAAGCCGTGTTTAATTTCAGTGATCAGCAAAGGTCAGTTTTATAACAAAGAACGTGATGAGTGATTTCAATTTTTAAGTAGTTATTTATATATATATATATATTATTGATAAATACACGTCACGTTTAAGATCTTTTCTCGTGCTTCTTACCGTTTTGTTAAATTTCGTGTCTCTTTCTCTCTTTCACTGCAATCAAATATTACAATTCTTTACCTTCTGATGTATGATCTTCCTCTTTTCTTTCCTCCTTTCGTTCCGCTGGTTCTTATATTTTGTTTCACTTTTCGTAAAACTATTGTGTTTATCCTTAATTAATAATATCTTAATAATTCATACTTTGAATTTCTCTGGTTAGGCCTTGTATCAACCGTATCGCCATGTCGCCTCGTCAATTTGCTAGTACTGTTTTATTATTATTCTCTTCGTAATTTTATACATCATTTAAATTAATTTGTAAGTGCATGCAATAAAGTTATTATTATTATTATTATGTATCTGTAAGTTATCACTTTTGTAATGAATAATTATTATATCAATATACTGAATATGGACTAATAGAATCGCAAACATTTGTGATAATATATGTATATGTAAGCAAATTTGAATATAATTTTCGAAAAAGCCTTGCGTAGAGAGAGAAAGAGAGAGAAAGAGAGAGAGGGGGGAAGGGCTCGTATGCTCCTTGTTTGTTTGATATTATTTTGTTTTTTTATTAAAATATTTGATTTTCTCTTTATAAATATAATTATAACAATAAATATGTATCATTTCAAGGTTGAATTTGATGGTGTACTTATTCTTTCTTTCTTTTTAAGTTAATCATTAAATTATTTGTGGTTATATGTAATGTCGAGATTACAAATATTTTGTCATTAAAAACATGAAATGTATTAAAACTTTGTGTTACATTAATTAAAAGTGTCCCATTTCCTCGCTAAAATTTACGTATCAATAGCAATACTGTATGTCACCGAATATCGATAGCGTTCTAAAATTAATGCATTATTGCTATAATAAATTCTAACAATGTAATTATATGTCGCTAACATTGATGAGATATTGTTTTCTGATTTGAAATATCAGTTTCTGAATTATGCTGTATATAGGTATCTTATAAGTATTACTAACCACTCTGATCACGTTTTCACAATCGCACGACGTCGACGTGATAATTTTCAATAAAGCGCTCGTATTATTAGCGGACACGAAGCTGCACACGAGTTTGCCTTACAAGCTGATTGCTCCCGCGAGATAGAAGAAAATCGTTCCTCGTGCCACGCCCATTATCAGTTTCTTTCGATCGGGTGAGCGCGGAAACGCGAATCTCGCTTTCCCATCGCGGCTCGCGTGAATTGCAAAAAGGATGGCAGGGATTTGGGTTAATCGGCTGCGGGTCCTCGGCTGCAACGGCCCTCGAGGGGCTTTGAAACGCAGCCAAGAGCACGAAATCGCTCATTCGCTCGCTTGCAATCGCGCGGACGCTACGTACGTCCGCGTGGTCGCGGAAATTTCTCTATCCGATTAACGTGACAACCGCTTAAGGCTTTCCAAAGGTTGCGGGAATTTACTCGCACTGCCAAGCGCGACGCGAATCTCCCCGGTTCGTTTCGTTGCGCCGTTCCGCGCCGCGTTGCGCTACCGCCGAATCTCGTGAATTATACGAATCCATAAATATTACTTCTGCGATATCCCAAAATGCAAACTTCGGTAAACGGAGATGTTAAAAAATCAGCCGAAGCGAAGAAGAAATCGTCCAGCAAAAAAAATTTCATTCGAACGTTATGGAACAAAGGATAGTTTAACAGCTCGCGATAGCTCGACGAAAATTTTATTATAAGAATGATTTGTTTCCGCAAAAAGCAATTATTGCGGCACGTTTTATTCTAAGATTCATGTTAGACGATCTATACGCCTCGTGTCAGAATTCAGAACGGAATTCTATTTATAGTTTTATTGCCGATAGCACGAAATCATTTAAAGAATATGTATTATACGTTTTAAATATGTATTATAAAACTCGTTTGAGCAAGTCACAATTCTCATTGTACATAAAATATATATTAAAAGACGTACATCAAAATACATAGCATACAAAATTAGATAGGATACATAGAATAGAAATCTGACATTATTTACAATATCTTACATTGTATATTTTGATTAATATGTCCGATGAAAATAAAAAATTCGTAATTGATATAAATTTTACCCATTAAAAATGTTAACATTTAAAAAAATATTGATACTTATTCGAAACATTGTTCGTTTTCAAAAATATTTTCATAAATGATTTATTGTACGAGTATTTATATTTACTCAAAAAACAAAATGTGAACTAAAAAAGAAAACTCCTAATAAGCGATTCTTTTTTCTTAATCTTAAATAGTGATCTATAGTAAATATTCAGATACACTTTTGTACACTGAACAAAAATATAATCAAAATTTTAATAAATATTTAATTGAATACTATCAATTAAATATTTATTAAATATAAGGATATATTTATTTGATACAAGAAATGTTAATTTGATTTAACAATCATTTTTTTT
>NW_017305180.1:6770383-6770846 GCF_001594115.1 Trachymyrmex septentrionalis
TATATATACCTATAGTTATACATAATCATATAGCCTTGGTCAAAAGTATCAAGTAACTTATTAACCATTATATAACGTTTTAGATCAAAAATTGATTTATGGTATTTGCTGTGAATGATCCTTCGTCTTAATTAAGAATCCTTTAAATTTATATACAATATCGGTAATGTGGCTAGCACGATCACAAAGACGCTTACTCTACTATTGTAAGGTCATCGGAAACTATCTGTCAGCTTCTGGTATAAGCGTACCTATAGAACAATGTGTTTTCTTACAATCTTGACTTACTTGTAAGCAAGTTTAATCGCTCAACTGCCAATATAGCCTGTAAAATATTCTGCTTTTGAGCTTGATTAAAGTTTGAGAAACATTAATACCGAGGAGAAAATAATAGCTATTTTGCTTTTGTTAAGGAATGTATTAAATAATGTAGTTATGATCAAGTGAGAGTTTTATATACACA
>NW_017305180.1:6771000-6781855 GCF_001594115.1 Trachymyrmex septentrionalis
TTTTTCAATCGCAAATAAAATTATAAATAAAATATTATTTCGAATATAAAAACATATTATACATTACATTATAGATCGTCTAAAGTGAGTTTAATTATGATGTAATTCAAAATACTTAAAATAGATATAATGTCTATTATATACTGGGTAGATACTACTCTAAAAGATTTTAAGGGGTGATTCCTCACACAAATTCAAGACGAAAACTTCGTATGACCATATGGCCGACTTAGTTTCAAAGATATAGAGTATCAAAGTTGAAGGAAAAATTTCGTTTTTTCCAAAAAAATTTCAAAAACCACTCGAGTTATTTTGATGAAACTTTGTATGTTTAAAGTTTCATCACTAACTCGAATGGATTTCGAAATTTTTGAAACGAAATTTTTCCTTCAACTTTGACATCCTGTATCTTTGAAACTAATAATAAACCGTTTCGAACATATAGTCATACAAAGTTTTCGTCTTGAATTTGTGTTAGAAATCATCCCTTAAAATCTATCAGAGTACTTAATATCCATGCTGTATACATTTTACAATTTAAAATATATTAAAATACATTTAAAATTGTAAATACAATTGTATCCCTCTACGCGAATTATAGATCGTCTAAATTTAATTATATAAAAATTACATTCACTTTAATGCATACATTTGACAGAATGTCCCTTATTAAATCTGAATAAGAAATCTTGAAAACAACAAATGTTCCTCTTAAAGACATTTTGAGAAAGAAACGGATTAAATTTGAGATTTGAGGGTAAGACAAGATTTAATCAACAAATACAAGGAATAGGATAAAAATAAATAAATGAAATAAATACCGCAAGGTGTAAAGGCTTTGCGTGTATCCTCTAAAGATAAGTTCACACGAGGATTCATGTAAAGATTAGTACACTATTGCAGTAATATCGCAGTCCAAAATCCTTAGCTTATAGCAATCTTATTCAACTGTTGGTGTAAACTTAACGTGCAATAGTATTGTTATATTATAGTGCAGAAACTTGCAACCTCCAAACTTCAGCGATATTACCGCGCCATGTTGGAGCGAGATAGCAGTCAACTAGGAAATATCATTTGAATATTTTCATTTAATAAACCAAGATATTTCGGCAGAGAATGCTCCTTTCACAGTAGAGAAATATGTCGGATGGAAATTTGAGTGCGAGATAAATGTCACATGTTATATTCGAGAAAGAAACTTGGTATGCTTATTATAATGACACACACACAATAATCTTTTATGTAAATGATACACATAAAATGCAGATGTTAAAAATTTTGACGATTATTAAACAGCGTAGCGCAAAAATACTAAATAAAATGTAAAAAGTATTTTGCTTGTTACCTACGTTCATAATTATTTTTTACCGAGGAAAATATTTATTTTAATATAATCAAGATAATAAATGTGTGCGTGATTAACTGT
Source organism: Trachymyrmex septentrionalis (assembly GCF_001594115.1). Taxonomy (NCBI): domain Eukaryota; kingdom Metazoa; phylum Arthropoda; class Insecta; order Hymenoptera; family Formicidae; genus Trachymyrmex; species Trachymyrmex septentrionalis. The sequence continues at coordinate 6,772,427 of NW_017305180.1, forward strand.
AGTCAAATGGATAATACTAAACAATTTCAAAATTTACTCGAAATTGCAAAATATAATTTACATTTACCATCTACTGCTATAAGCAGAGTTTATTATAAAATATTTCTCTGCCGTGTATCACATTTTTTTAAACATACAGTTTTTACATTCTTTCATAAATGGAAGTGCAGCGTTGTCGTTTTATTTATCGTTCCGTTGTTTTTAGCAAAATTGTTCTAGCTACGGGCGTTTTTCATTTACATTGTTGAAGCACGATACCGTTGAAGCACTGAATGTTATTCCGCGACACGCTGACAGATTTGTAATTGCCCTTTACTGAGTCATTACTCGGTATTTTTTTCGCTAGTATTTTGTAATTTTTATATTTATAGGCAGATTTTAAATTTTTCACTGCAATTCCGGCATTTTTATGTTGACAAAATGGACATCACCGGATGACGAAACGCGCAGCGGAATTAAAACAGCAATTGCGATTCGTAATATTGGTTGTCGTATTTTCACGAGATATTCCATTCGCGTTCCATCACCTAAAAATGATATTGTATTTCCTCGATTGCTAGATACTGTCGCGCCAGCTGAGAATGTTGAGAATGCGTTTCGCCAAATGTTTCGCTACATTCCACAAAATTTCTGATCCATAGGTTCTAATACGAATCGTAAATTATTGCAGTCGATGTCGCAGCATTGTTCGTTGACGACAGTGCCGGAGATGCGCGGACTTTACGAACTCGCACCCACGAAAGACGACGACCGTCGTCGCGAAGCGCCACGAGCAACCGCGCTTAACCGAAATGCTAGGATGAGAGGTCATCGGAGGTGACTCTCCGCGGAGAGACCGAATTGCAACGGAATGTTGCAGGGTCCACTATAAAATGCATTACCTCCGGGACACGTTCGCCGTCCGCGCTACGACCGGCTATATTCCTTGCTGGCGAACGTTTCTACATCGCGCGCACGGTCGTCGATCGTAAATCAGCTTATCGATACCACCGAACCACGTTACTCTCCCCTTCTACCCTCCATCCCTCGTCCCGCAACAAAACCCCGCCTCTTGTGTCCACTCTCTTTATTCTCTCCGTACGAAAAATCGCGTTTGTGTCATTTGGCGCGACAAACCGACGCGTCGTTCGTAAAGCTGCACGATACACGTTGTAAATCCACGGTGATTTATATAATTAGTGTACGTAACATATAGCGTATATCATCGTATACAATCTTGGCAAGTTCGTGTATCTCGGCAATTCGTAAAGGTCCTTTGGGCAACAAAAATGTGTGAATATCGCTCCTATTCATTTCTGTTTCTTGGAAAATTATAAAGTTTACATCCACGATCTGTAATTCGCGTCAGAATTCAGGATGGAATTGTACAATATATACACATACATGAATTTCTTATGCCATGTAATAATAGAGAAATAAAAGATTTATCGGACATACATGCATACGTTGAAATATACGCATACGTAAAAATATGCAATATATAAAACAAATGGAATTTTATCACTATTCTGAATTCTGATACGAATTGTAGATCATTGTGCTTTATGTTATATTCGACTTTAAATTCGAAGTGGAAACTTAAATATTTTCGTAGTAAATATTGTGACTATTAATATTGCAATACGTACACTTGTTATGTGCAAGTAAATTTGAGATTCTCGCAGTTTTATAACAAAATTGAGAATTTTCTAGGTGGAATATTTTCATCAATAAAATTTTTTTTTAAATATTCTTACAAAAATCCACATAAAAATCTTTTATCTAAATGAATCTTTTAAGATTGATTTTTGGATAAATCGATCTATGTAGACAAAGTAAAATATGTTGAATAAAAATTAAAAATAATTAAGTCCAATTCATAGTAGATAATACTCGTATATAATTCTCAAATATGATCAAAGCATTTCTATCAAATGCGACTTGTTTTATCCGTCAATCATATTTATGTCTAACAATTTATTGCTGCTTTTAATTATTATGTTATCATATATTAATAATACTATACAACATTTTAAATTTATATTTTATTATATTTCCGCATTAAGGGGATTCTAAAATCGTCTGTTTTAATTAAACGTAATAATTTTTATAGAATGTCGCATATATAAGTATTATTTTTACAGATTTGAAAATCCTCCAAAATTAAAGTGTGTACACATTAATATATGTGTCTACAGCTTGGAATTTATGCCGAGAATGACAAAAATTTTTGAAATTGTGCCTTTTTATCATTTCTCAATTCAAAAATGACGTCTAAAGTTATCAAATCGTGGCAACATCTGCTTGATGCAAAAGCTCTGCAATTTGTATATTTACGAAATTGAAAACTACAAATTAGTAGATTACGTGAAGAAACAACGTCGAGTTCTTGAAATTATAGGCTTAGATGTCTAATTAAAGCAATATCGTTCTACGAAAATTTACGTATGTGTGCGTACGACATTGGAAGTAATATATAAAGATGTGTCGCATTTTATCGATAAAATACAGCGATCCCGTCGGAGTCCGGGCTTCTCTTTTATGATCTCCTTAAATTCAAGTGATTTATAAATTACCACGTAAAACAAATGTTGCTTTATTAGAGATTTATTAGTGATATATACATATATATCATATATATAGATATATACATATATTCTGCTCATTACGATCGCAAATCTGTCGTAGATGTCGCGAAAATAAAATTCTGAAAGAGGTGATGACGGGCGTATGAATGTTTAAGCAAGCCATCGAAATATGGCGCTAGTTTTTTCAAAGCCAATTACTTTCTCTCCGTTAATTCAAAGAAATTTCAAAGAAAACTTGCCTTTCTCGCATTCTTAAATATCTGGATTCTTTTTTAAAAAGTTTCTCTTCCGAGTAAATCCTCAAAAGAATAACGGAGAACAGTAAAGACTTTTTTTTCGCGTTGTTACACCAGCTCCATTTTCCTGTCGATATTTATCTCAAAATCAACCCATTAAAAAAATTAACGCAAGAGATCAATTCTGTTAATTACTTTTCCCAACTCGAGAAAAATCCAACTTTACTCTCCATTATCTTATCTACGGGATTGTAATTGTTGATTATGGAATAAATCTAATTATAGAAAATGGATCTTTAGAAGAATCTTAAAAATAAAACTAATCGACTAATATTATATCTACCGCTTATAAAGTATCGGCAAAGTTTATTCATAGATAGATATCCTGGTTCAGCGGCATGACAAAGCGAATTGACATAAAAATATTCGTACTTGCTATTGTAAACACGTACATCTCGATCGCCGCATATTTTACTTTATAGCTTCTTACAACGTGCACGTTTAGGCAATAAAGTATCCTGCATGTGAGTAATATGTGACTCTCACAAATTTATTCCACCATGTACAAAGTAAAATTGAGCATGTATTAAAAAAACAGGTGGAACATATTCCCATACATAAAAGATAAATTCGTCTCATTTGAAACTATCAAATGATCAAATTAGCAAAATAGATGGCAGAAACATTCCTGTTTATTCGTGGATACGCTTGCGATGGAGTAAAAATAAATGGCGAAACAAAGAAAGAAAAAACTAGCACAATCACAAGTGAGAATAGACAGAGGAAAAAAAACCGATGGATGAAAAAAAAGTTAATCTACGAGAGACCGATGAAACTGAGGGTACTTATCTCGGGACAAGCAACGAGCGCGAAATTGTAAAATTCGTGAATTAAAAAAAAAATGAATTGCAACAGATGTGCATAAGCCATAGTTCACGCCTAATAATACCGCGCTTTACATGCCATCGGTGGAGAGACTGTAGCGATATGTAAACGGCTGCATATAATTTTCAACCTACCACGCCTCGAAAGATCATAGTTATTTATAGTTTGCGCGATAGAGCTCGCCGCATTGCAAATAAGCCCGCCCCACGCCGAGTGTGACACGACATTGTTGTCGACGTTGGTGCGATTAACCCTTTCTCCCATACTCCAAGAGGCTTCGAAGTGATATATTCGTCCCCACCTTCGATCATCGCATTTTTCTCACCGCGCCGCGAAAGTGCGTGACATTAAGAAAATCGCTATTAGCATAACGCGCGAATCCCACTCGACACTCCGATGGGAGCTAACCTTTGCAATTTGCAAAGAATAATAGGAACTTTAAGGTTCTTTCCAATTCGCGGAGGCGAATCAATCCGATTACCAATTAAGATCGGGACTTAATCTACGGGAGATCTAGGATTTCTAGTCGGAACGAACCTGCATTTCACTACGAATGCTCGGAGTGATGGCACCTTCTCGCGATTTCCTTCTCCCAAAACCAGCGCATTCGAATCACGGAATCACGAAAGAAAGATCGCCCGCCGATAAAGGCGATAAGAGTCGCTTTATCGAAATTATTCCCAGGAGACCGCAAACTTTCGGGAATATCGTACGTCGTGCGAGCTAAATGTACTTCATCCTTTGTCCGTCGCAAAAATAGAGAAACGAAAAATTACAGAGCAGAAGTAACTCTATTTGCGGCATACATTTGCAAAGAAAATACTTTTTACATAACATCATACGGAAATCCTTTGGACAATCTCATTTTGCGATGAACCATGGCAGTGTTTATTTTGTAAAACTTTTAAGTTGTTAAGATTATGAAAATTTACTTCAAAATTTTAGTTATTTCAAAGAAATTATTGTAATAAAAAACACTATAGAAAATGTTCTTTAGTTATTACAGATTAAAGGAATAATGTATATGAGATAAAATAAAACACACGTACATAAATCAGAAAGTTTATACAAAATTTTAACATTTGGCGATGTACTGCATTACTATTTTATGTTGTTTTCTACTTTACAGTCAATTCTAGAGCACAAGAAAAAAGTATACATGAATACAAGAAGAAAGTACATAGATAAAGATTATATTATTAATAATTATGTATATCTGTATATATACATTCTGTATATTAATAATTTGTGTATAAAAATTCGCAAGATTATGGAGTTATATTTCGAATTAACAATGTTCATCAAAAAATAAAACATATAAAGTCCATTAAGCAAAATTTCACCATATGTATCAAATTTACTTTAGAAATAAAAAATGACGCAACCTATTTCGACAAATATAAAACATTTTGTTTGAATTTCAGATTTAATATTTAAATATCGCTGATAATCGCTGACTAATGACATGATGTTGATATGCTTCGATATACATATAAAATGCAAATAACCATGTGTAATATATTATATATATTATACAAAATGAAGAAATTAGATGAACATTATAGATATTAATGATGATAAATGAATATTTATTTGCTACAATATTGTAACATTTGGCTAAATTTGTATAGAGTTAATTGGATTACGCAACGTTTCACACTCTGAGAGAAATATCAAAAAGAAAACTTACATATGCACTTACGTGTATATAATTGTGTATTTCGAAATAATTGAAAAAAATTGTATTATTTTTAATTATTTCAAATTTGTAGAGTAAATTTGACATATGTATAAATGCATTAATTTTATGTATCAATACATTTTATACAAATTTTATATACATCTTATGTAATACATATATATGTATATTACATGAAATATATATACATTACATAGTATACATATGTGTGTGTATATAAAATCCGTTATTTCAAATTATTCATTATAAATTGGATTTTAATATTTAAATGCTAATGTCTGTTTCTGCCAACGTAGATTGACTTTAATCTCAGTTCGACTTTTTCCTAGAAAAACTCATCAATTCTTTTTCCAATTCTTAAAACTAGAAAAAGATAAAGAGCAAGTTGAACCGTGATTCAAGTTAATCTACATTAAAGCAAACGGGCATAAATCCATGAAAGAAATAAAAGAATAACGTCAACGAATGCAAGATATCGCTGACAGTTGCGACAGCTCGCCTGAAAGGAACGTTACACGACGGCGAATGCTATATAATATCATGAGATCAGCACGCAGAAAAAAAACACCTCCGTATGTACGTACACGTACACGGGTAAATATATGTAGCCGCTCCGGAACATATTTTCGCGCATCCATATTTACCACTCACGCGTGCAAGTGCATGCGTCATCGCGAAAGCAGAGAAAGGAAACGTGCGATGTGTAAGTGACACAATCGCATACGAGGAAACGTGCAAAGCGAGTAGCTGAAGATGCCGTGGGTTAATAATACGAAGAGGTACGCGCACCTCGAACCACGTTATTGCATGCATTCTCGTCAGTGGTGCGGCGACGACCCGGGTGCGCGAGACGCGTGTCGGAGAACACGAAATTTTATAGTCTCCTATGTTACGCGATAGCGTACTGGAGCACGCGCGTGATTTCATCTGAGATATTACATCGCTTCCGAAGGAAACTTACGATCGGAAGAATAATCATCCTGCGGACGAGAAGTGACGTCGAGCGCACTCTTCGAAAGCCACACCAAATGAATTCTTCGTACACAGATAAATGTCGTGCAAGCCGATGAGATTCATTCCGAAATGATTATTAGTGACTTTCAATTAAATTAGCTTCTTAGCAAGAAGATCGTATTCATAAATACAATTATATTATATACAATACGATCTTGTATGTACACATGTATTTAAGAAAATAATTAATTCTTCGAAGAATTTGTATAAGTAGTACCTTCAGCAAAAAAAAGAAAAATTACGTTTAAAAAAGTTACATTTTTAATAATATAATAAATAATAATAAATAATAAATCTGGATACATCTAAATCTACATACGTATCTCTGGAATTCTCTTCATGATACCAAATACTTTACGATCTATTTTACTTGATTGATGTAGTACCTTAAAGTGCACCTTAAAGTGAGTATCATTTAACCTAAAACGAAGTGTCCTGATAATTGTGAGAAGTCTTCATGACAGCGTATTGTTTGTACAATATAAAATAACAGTTGCTTGCCTTGTTACCGATAAATCGAAGTGTCCAAGACTATATCGGAAAAAACTTGATGAAGTACAGAGGAGGCCGAAATTGTCGAGTTACTACTGAAATAAGGGATAGAGGAAGAGCATTTTTCGACCATATCGCGAGAGTTTGACGGTCGAAAATGCTGCAATGCCTCGAACCGTATAACGTGTCTCTGCAACGGCGCATACGTATTCGTATTCCGTTAATACATACACGTGCATACGTGTACCAGGCTGCATTCACACACACCACGCCATGTACCGAAACAATATGCATAAAACATAAACCACATACACGTAGATGACGACATCGCGGATAGCGGACGATCGAGCGGATTTGTTCGTTTTCTCGCTATTTTACACGTTCTAAAACAAGAAGAAATTGAAAAACAGACGCTCGATCGGATTTGGTTCGTATTCCTTGCAATTTTACACATCCTAAGCTAAAGAGAAATTGGAAAGTGGAGAGAACGTGAGAACATTTTATGCAAATGATGCAACGATTACGCGGTTAATTAGAGTGTAAATGCGATTTTTCGTAATGTTACGTAATAAAGATAAAAGCTTTTATCCGCTCTCAATTAACGTCTTGCATACTAATCGAAATAATTAAACTTGCTGGATAGAATAACACTATATGCATAATAATAATTTAATAATGATACTTAATACTTAATATTCAAAGCAAATAATCTTGGCGCATAAATCAGTAAAAATTTAATTGTCTTTTTGAATAAAACTGATTATCTAGGTCTGGTTAATTAGAAAATAAAACTACGAGTAAATACCTATTATTTCGTAATGAGTGAACAGAATAAATATTATTATACTATTAAAAAATAAACCTATAAAAGAAACCAGTCATTTTTATTAGTAATGCAAAAAGAATACAAATTTATATAAATATTATTAAAAGAACTAAAATAATTAGACTGATTGTTCAGTGATACGTTTTCAAAGCAACGATCTTGTATAATAATCAAGCCATTTTGAAAACTAGTTAAATATATTTTCTAATAATAATAACCATAACTTTAAAAAATTCCCGGTAAACTTCTTTCATAGAAATGGCCTATGTAGAGATCTTTCAGAGAATATATATCACTAAGTCATGCAAACAACCAATTTTTTCAACTTTTTTATGTCATTTACAAATTCATGTATAAATGTACATGTTTTTGCATTATATGCTAATAAAAATTATAGGTTTCTTCTTCAGAGTATTTAGGTCATTTCGTTCTATCTATTCATTAACAATAGCATCACAATTTTTCGGTTGTCATCCTGTACGTTGTGACCGTATTAAATAGTGGAATAAATTTAAAAGTCTTTGGTTTATTTGCCAACTTAATTGACTGAATATCAAAGAGTACTATATAAATACGTTAACTTATTTTTTTCGTTTAGGTAAGATGTCAACTCACATATATCCACGCGTATAATGCAACATGTGACAAATCCGGTTTATCCTTAGGTGTACCCTTAGGTACCGCTCGCTTCATTATTTTCGCATTAAACGCATACAGGTTCCCTTATTTTCCGCCAGTGAATACACCCGTTACGCCTTTATTTATGAAGTCTCACGCGACTTACTGACGGTAGGATTCACTTTGTCGTTCTCTTTCAATTCGACAGCACATCTAGTGGCTCTTACAGTTCTCGTTCAAATAAAAGTAACACAGTTTCCTATACGGAATCAGTTTACACTTTGACTTCCCACGTCAAAGATTTAAGGCTAAACAAATGAGAGTAACAAGAAACGAAAACATCGAGAAGAATTGCGAAATTGTTAGATGAAGTTAGTGTTCACACGTAAAACTCTAGCTACATTTATGCAACTGCCGTAGCAACTTAATTATATTTCGATGCGATTACCGAATAATTAAAAATATATTAAAATATAAATGTTCTGTTTAAATTAGAAAAATATAGTATAAATATTCTGTTTAAAATGTATTAATATTGTAAACTAATATTTAATAACTCAATTAATTATATATGTCGCTTAAAGCGATAAATTCAATAAATATAAAAGACATTACGTTACTATTTTATTCATAATAATGTATACACACTATTGTTCATTGGAAGTTCAGACACTCGCGTAAATATTAAAAGATCATAAAAATTAGGCTGTTATTAACACTAATTGCGTTATTTTTTCTATATTTTTTAGCATTTATATACGTACTAATATCAATTACAAAAGTTTTATAAATTATTTTTAATTTTATATAGTAAAATGTATGTATTACACTATTATCTATACATTATAGCACGTCTGTGTTCTCTCTGAGTAAATTTTTGAAATTTATTGATTATACTGTTAATGTTCTACGAAACAAAGACACTATATTTTACCATATAAAATGAAAAAAATTTATAAAGTTTTTGCAATTTTTAATTAATATGTGTATAAGTACTCTAAAATATATAAAAGAATAATACAATTGCTGTTTTATAATGTTCAAATTTTTTACACGATTATTCGATCAAATTTATGGGGGGGGGGGGGGGGT
>NW_017305180.1:6781955-6789670 GCF_001594115.1 Trachymyrmex septentrionalis
GGGTTCAAACTTCCCAAGAGCAACCTATTGCTTTATTTTTACTGTAATTTTTACCTTTTTTTTATGAGAATAATATTTGATATTAAAAATGAAAGGATAAAAGACGTGTAAAAGTATAAGCTATAATCACAAAATTGATATTGCTATTAAGAATATCAGGTTGGATGAAAAAATTTCGTAATCTAATTGCCGGGACACTTGAGACAGTAAAGATTTAAAAATTATAAAGAACATAATGGTTTCCAATATAAAATATTTGCAAATGGAAAAGTCGCTCGCGCGGAATTCATTCGAAGAACATATACCAAATATTGATTTTCCGCCCGAGACCGCCCTGCAGATGTAAGAATGATGAACCGAGCGCATCCGCCGAAAGTGCAGTACTGCTCGGAAGTAGTAGGTCGGGAGCAGAAATCGATGTATTTTCCAGCAACAAATAAATTGTTGATGACAGTCCCACGCCGGGGTGCAACACACCCGGAAATGGAATACCATCGGCTCGTCGCTTTTCCATGGTGATTGCGCATCGGCAGATGGAAATATCTCCTGACCTCCCGTATCCATTTTTGTTCGCCGACATTGTGGAAGGTCAACTCTATGAAACCGCAAAACTATATATCTTTATCTTCATATAGAAAGACCGAGCTTTTCGTTCTAGTTGGGAAATTGAAGAACTCGCGGAATATGGAAAATCAAAATAAATCCGACATCTATTTTTATCATTTGCTCGCAATTGAGAACGTCAAGGCTATCGTCAAGGCTGATCATTGAAATCTCAAAAGAGATTCGAATAACGGATCTGCAACGAAATGTTACGTGAATGTTGTGACACATTGACAGGTTTTCGCAAATGTTGCGAAACGTTCACGACAGGATATCGCAGTGACGGATGAATAAAACCTCGTCGTTCCAGTTTCGCAATAACATCTAAAGTTCGCGCGCGACTCTAGTCGATACGTCTTAAAGCCCCGTAAAGCTCCGAAAAATCGACTGACCGATGAGTTTTGGAATTGCTTTTGCCGACCTATTCCCTTCGTGAAAATGAGGAAAGTGTAGTAAGTTAAAGACAGCTTGCAAGCACGACACCAATGTATGTATGCACGACGAACGAGAAAAATGGTGGGATGAGATGAAAGCAGTTTACAAAGCGGCTACATTATCCGCAAGAATTTGAAAGACCGAAAGCAATTCCCGTTCCTCGTACACAAAGAAGGGATCTGCGCTTTATTGGCTCCGAAGCTCATCTTGTCCGTGCAACGAGACGACGGGGATGTGAAGCGTGTTTTCGTAAAACGCTGTGGAACATGTCCTAATCCTCGAAAATTGTATCAGAAAATGCCCGAATCAGTCAATCTGCAACGAGGCGAACGGTGCGTTGCACGCAACAAATTAAATTCCCTCCCGTCCACGATATCCTAGTTTGCTCAAAACAATTTTTTAGCAGTTGTACGTTTCTACGTATATAAAAATATCAGAACGTACTATACATGTCTATCAAATATTTTACAATTATTTCGAGGATAGATTGATTAAAAATTCAAATTTTGTTTTGCTGTAATAAGAGGAAAAATCTTATTTTGTGCAATATAGTAATCTATAAACTTAGAACAATCAGTGGGTGTTTTCCAGCAAGGACACAGTCAAACACAGTGTAACATAACGAATCGTTACATCCTTGTTGTTTGTATATATTAAACAAGGATGAAACGATTCACTGTGTTACACAGTATCTGACTGGAAAACGTCCAGTATTAGAATCTTTCTTTCGTATCGCGAAAAATAATTCTAGATGCTTGAGAATAATCTCGCTCAGTCTCATTGTCTCAGATCTTCATGAAATCAAAGTCATGTTTATACATAAAAATTATTACGTTATTAAAATAACATAATTTATTACAGATCCAGGTGTAAAATAATAAGAGAATCATCTTTTTTTATCGCAAAGAACATTTAATTTGCGTCCTAAATCTACACATAGATTTCCTTTCTTTTATAATAGAAATAAAAAACAAGAACAAAAACGTAGCAATTAATCAATAATATAAAACAGTATTGTCATTATCTTAATAAACGCAATTATCTGTAACACAAATATTCGAATACGTCGCCAAATACGTCGAGATATCAAAGATCCAGAAAATGTCTCAATTTTTCAATATACTTCAATATCTATATTAATTTTAAAAAATTGTGCGTTTTTTTCCGATTGTGTCCAAGTTCTTCATATCTCTGTTATTACGTGTCAATTGTAAAACTGACAAACGTTGCGACAATCGAGGCATCTATTTTACGAGAGGAATTCATAGAGAAATGCTCGCGCATACTTCGAGCATCTGGATACGACGCGAACGGTCCTGTCGAATCGGTTAATCGCGCGGGTCAAGACGTTCAATTTTCACGACACGAAGCAAACGGACGACTGATTCGACGATGTCCCGCAGGTAAAGCAAACAGAGTACGAATTCGAACGGATGATGATGTCAGGGACAAGGATATCCGGCCTGGGATACTCGGGAGCCGTTAGATTCCCGTCGGGTGGGACAAACAAACCTACCGACGCGACATAACTCTAAGGAACTGGAACTGAGGGAACGGACATAAATGGATTTGCGAGGACGAAATTGCGAAACGGCAGGAAGCGACGGCCGAAATTCACCACCACGCGCATCAGCTAAGTCTGTCGTCTCGATCGCGACGAGGTCAATCGGCGCAGTCTGGAAGCAGAAGAATTGCTCTAAAAATCGTTCAACTGAAATAAATTGCTATCTTGAGGTAAAACGAACATATATAACGGCTTTTTACATTCGATATAAAGACTGCAATCGAAAATAGGAATTTAATTGAATGTTGCGCCAAAGTAATGCTGTAATTGTTTTTTGCAATATGAACATAAATCATTTTCGAGTCATTTTCGATGTATTTTTGTCTGCTGAAAACGAATCTGTTAGCTAAATTTGGTTATCACAATTTTAAGAATACCGAAAAACTTAAAAACGACGATTTTGAAGACTTTTTTTTTCTAAATTTTATTAAATTAGTAAAAGTCGTGTAAAAGTATCAACGTTTAGTTTTAAAACACATTTTATTTCCTTTCGGTAATCTTCTGTTTTCCAGATGAGCAATTTAAAAATACTTCTTTTCCCGTCACTTTGAAAAATATAGGTGTGGATTTAACAGCGTGCAGTGTTTCTATATAGTTCTCACTATATAGTTTCTTAATATTAACACCAACACGATGAGAGTTATATATAGAAATCATACAATATAATGTGAAATATATTTTTTACAGTGTAATACATGGAAAAGATATTTTATTCCATTTTAATTCTGCATTGTATGAAAAGTAAGTGCTTTTATATTTACATAATACAATCGGATCATACTAAATTAAAGATTGATATGAAATTGACACAATACAATACCGTCTGAGGATTATAATCTTTAATGATTCAAAATTATAAATTTTCTGCTATATTATATTTTGTTAATTTTATTGCTTTTTGATTTAGTATAATCCGATTATGTAATCCGATATTATGTAAGTACAAAAGCACTTACTTTCAACACAATACAAAACTAAAATGGAATAAAATACTTTTTCCATATGCATTACACGAGAGAAGGACTATTTTCAAATGGCTATACATATCGAAAACAAAAAGTCGTACCGAAATGAAACAAAATGCATTTTAAAGCTAAAAGTTTATATATCGATAGTTTCATATGGCATAAAATTTAGAAAAAAAATTTGTTTCCGATGCCATATCATAAAAACTTTCAAAATCGTCGTTTTTTATTTTTTTAATGTTTTTTTTTTAAAACTGTCACGTGATAACCAAATATTTGGCCAACGGATTCGTATTCAGCAAATAAAAATATATCAGATATGACTATTGACACTTGTATTGAGAAATGGTGTTGAATAATGTAATCAACGATTATTTTAACATAAATTTAAAAAGTCTGTAAGTTAATTTCTACAATCTACATTTTATAAAAATTTCTTAACTTTCTTCCAAAATGTAAAAAATAAATTTGGAACATAAACGTAACGTACACATGATATAACCAACTCGATATAAAATTTATTTTAGCATTTATTTTTTATACACAGTTATTTTAAACTCTCATCCACTAGATTACAAATCTACTTTCTGTGGATCAAAATCAAACAAAACAAATTTATACACTGAAAGAAAAGATTGGCCGCTGCAGCAGCCAATTAAAAGTGCTATACCGTATTCAGTCAATTTTTTCTTTCAGCGTATCTATACATATAATGTATTGTATATAATATTTATCACATTAGATGCAAAATTGTTACAGCTTGCTGATTCATGAAAGAAGCCAAATAAAACCGACTGTATTATTTATTTTCCACTTTTTTAACACACGTGAATTGGGCAATCAATCGAGGACGGATAATTCCGTTGCAATTTCGGTCCGCCAATCACGTCTGAATCGCGAGAAAGATGTAATAAAGGAACAAGAGGATAGCGAAGACAAGTGCGATGACAATTTGAACTACGGTAGTTCTGCGGGTGATCGAGTTCCGAAAGAGAGCGAAGGTGAGCGCGAAAATTCGATTGCGTTTTGCTTGGTTGGCACTTGATAAGACGAAGTGAACTGTCAATAAGAAAAATGAAGAACAAAAACGAAGAAATCGAAACAGATAATTATTTAAAAAAATTTTTTTAATTACATATTAAAAGAAAGGATTGCCGCTGCTGCGGTAAATTAGATGGTAAAATATGGCATAGCATTTTTAATTGATTGCAACAGCCAATTTTTGGTTGCGTTAGCCAATCGAAATCCTATACTGACATTGCGAATAGGCTAACACAAAAATTGACTGTTGCAGCCAATTAAAAATGCTATGCCACATTTTATTATCTAATTTGCTGCAGCAGCCAATCTTTTCTTTCAGTGTATATTTTATCTCATTTGATCCACGAAACGTCGCGTGCGGATCAGACAGTGATTCACGATCCATCAAAGATTAAAATTGTAGCAACAATTAACGCCAAATGATTTGACTGTGCAGAGGATAGCGCTGTCGCATTAATATTCACATGGCATAGATGAACGCAAAACATGATGGAAGCCCCAGGCAAAGACTTGACATTGATCGGTATACGACAATGTAGATACCATCAAAAGTGATTACATCATACATGGACAGGATTTCCATTGCAGATAGGTGAATTACACGCACGATTACGTTTCCAATTTTTTTTTTGGAAGAGTCAATGAAATGACAGATAATAATTAATGCAAACCTAAATTGTCAAGAGAGAAATTTTACTGAGGAAATAAAAAGTTCATGATAAAGAATTATTTCTCTCAAGAAATTAAAAAAAAAACTAGATGTAAAATATCTTAAAACAAGATTACATTTTTTTATAATATTATAATATATGTATCAATTTTTTAAAGAGTCATATTTTGTATTTATATAATTGTCAAATTTTGTATTTTATAAATTTTTTTTTGTGTAGATTAAGACTGTGGTATACTTTTATATTTCTTAATTATATTTTTAACCTAATTTAAGAGAGAAGAAAAAAAGAAATAAAATATGTTATTCATGTCGTTATTCATATATTATATGCATAAAACATTTAATTTCTAATCTAATCGTAATGTGTGACATACATACATAAATATATGTTTAATTTCGTGCAACATATATCAAACATTTAATTACTTAATTAATGCTGTATAATCATTTATTTACATTCCTGATATGGATAAATGTTTTATCAAAATTATTCGCAATCATTCGATTGGAAAACACCGATATGGAAATCATTAAAGTATTAATGACACAGTTAATACAAAATACAAATAAAATTGAATTGCGATAAATAAAATACAAATGTAATGAAAATATCAGTGGACAATTTGAGAATATTTTATAACTTAGCCTACTGTTTTGACAGCATATTGTTAAATACAATGTCAAATCTAACCTAATTTAAATCGTCACACTCAATATATTGTTATTTTATATAAAAACAATAGACTTAAATGTGACATTAGACATAGTGTCAAATTCAACCATTGTTCCAGTATAAAATAACGGCATAATGAGTTTTAAGAGCAATGACAACATAAATTAATAGGATAAATTTGACACTATAGATTTAACAGTGCAATTTTTCTTATTTCAATAGAGAAAAAACAGAAAGAAAGAACTTAACACACTTCATCTTCTCTCCGTATAATGCCATTTACAGAGATCCGCGATTTCCGCACGAGTGCGATTCAGGAAGTGGAAGGCGTCGAGTAGCATCAGAAAACTTTATTGTCGGATTTAAATTGCAATTCGCGGTATATACATGTACGTGGGTGATGGCAATGGTGGAAGTAGCGGATCTCGTGGAGACGCGCGCTCGAACTCGGGTCGCCAGCAAATTGTTTTCCCGATTATTCCGGAAAACCAGACCGCCGACCGGTTGGCAATCAGAAACCGTGCGAATCTGTATCCGCTTGGCCCTCAATGCAATCCGCGCGAATTCCGCGTCAGACGACGGTCATTCGGTGGCATCCACCGTGTATAAAGCTGCACTCAACGAGCATATTACCAACAAGGTCGATCGAGCTACCATTGGACACGTTATACCTTCTTGCACTACCAACTTCGAACCGTCCCTAAAAACTCTAGCATTTCGAAATTTACCAACAATTTAACATATCATTGGCAAAATATAATTACGAATTCGTATCGAGTTATATTATCTATAGAGTCTAAATAAATTCTTTGATTTTTAAATATAAAAGTTCCGTTTTATTACAGCTTGGGAATGAATTTACAATTAACACTACATATACTACGTAGAATGTCAATATGCCAAATTTATAGCTACAAATTTAAATTATACTCTATTTATAACATATTCTGCTTATTCTCTCTTCCCTCATCCTCCCCCTCCTCTCTCTCTCTCTCTCTCTCTCTCTCTCTCTCTCTCTCTCTCTCTCTCTTCGATTTATCTTCGCTAAGTCCTGTAATTTGTTATTAGCCTCCTTTAGTATTTTCTTCGTTCAAATAATATAATCACCATATTCTCGCGTCAGATCTCTAAATGTCGTAAAATTGCTCGTTGAATTTGTAACTCGGAATATAGTTAGCGCCGTCCCGTAATCCGCTTGTTTTTACGCACTTTACGCAAATGCCCTACTACGCGCACCGTCATCGTACCGCTGTTGCTGCGGATTCACCGCGTCACGGAGAATTAGAACGGTCTTCTGTCGGGATACACGTGTGCAAACGTGAGAGCATACACGTCAGTAAGGGATAAAAAACGTCCCAGAAAATGTTCCTCCTCGAGCTGGTCAGTTACGTATAATTAGGGTGGGCAAGTACTATTCTCGACCACGTCGAGAAAATCTGACCAGCGTTACTCGGGCAAACGAGATTGTCTTGGGCAGTGCCGCGAGATAAGAAGTGCGCGCCGACGAGAAGAGGCTACGGGCGGGATTCTCAAGGATTTTCCAGTTATATTATTTTACCGTACGCTAATAGCAAGGAATGGAAGAGGATTTTAAACGTCAAGAGTAGCTTTATATACATATTATTAATCTCTGTATAATGTATACTAAAAAAAATTATATATACTCGTATATATATAATATATATATATATATATATATATATATATATATATATATATGTATTTTTTATACTCTCACATTTTCTCTTAAGCACGTATTTT
>NW_017305180.1:6789839-6795738 GCF_001594115.1 Trachymyrmex septentrionalis
ATATATGTACACACACACACACACACACATACATACATATAAAGTACGCAAACATTAGAACATGATGTGCTGCATATTAAAATATTGGATTATATAAATAATTAGATACCTATGAAAAATCTAAAAGACGCATAAATAAGAGAATAATATGAATCACTTTTTGTTCAAGCAAAAATCTTTTTTAATAATATCTATAGTAGAATGTTCATTCTCTAATACTCATCATTCGAACGTTAATTCTTTCTAACGTAGATATCCACACGTATAAATAAAGTCATTTCTTGAATTATATTAATGTATTATTGTATATCGGTATTATTCATAGTACTTCAGATACATTCTTTTTCATCCGGAAGTTTTGTGAATGTACGAATGAATATACGAATGATAAAAGAAAGTAATAACACAGCTAAATCCGTTGTTCGTATTTATTTGAAATAGCATGAATTAAAAACGATTGCATAAAGTAATAATAACCTGGCTAGTTTAATAATGCAGTAAAGTCTCTACGCTGTTGATTCAACTGACTGCTTCGTATATAGAGAAACTTTGAAATATAAAGCTTCATGTTTAATAGCGCAAGATATTCATACATTATGTGCTCCCAGTTTGTGCTCTTTAAATCAAATGATTTTGCCCGTACCTTTTGCTAAAAGCATTTACCTTTGGTTATTATCCATATAACCCATTACGCCGACGAGAGTCGCTATGCATGTTGCGAAATGTAATAATTGGAGAATGTGTAAAGATAAAAGCATTTTGCCGCGTGATCGTTACGCGAGATTCCACCTATCGTAGGAAATTACTCCGGCTGCTACACTCCCTAATAATGGCCATAAAATCACTACATATTGCATTTTGTTTGTTAAATTGACAACTCTCTGCATAATAATTTCGCCATAATCTTTACGCTGGCATATATGTAGTATGTGCGTGCAGTATGAGCTTCTCAGAAGTCGAATTATAAATCATTGGATTCGCTTTACGTATATATAAATTTCTTTATTTACATTATTATAATTCAAAATTAAACCAGTAAAAATACTTCAATTAAATCAAGTAAAAAAAGATCCCATTTTCGGACAAAACAGATCTTTAGTGCTTAAATATTTTGGTGTATGAATTTATTATATATAAATTTATATATTGTATATATCCAATTCTGCAAACGGTAAATCGCCGAAAACTTCTTCAGTTTTGAAACGCTACCGTACATTTCTTAATTTTCGCATCAGAACATTCATCCAATAACTTGGAATTTCATCGATTTTCTTACTTTCTGTTTAAAGTCGATTAATCTAGCTTTGCCCCGCATTTTTCGTCCTGTAATATTGTTAAACTGTCAGTAATGCCGCTTATCGGTGGAGTTTTGTCAAAAACGCAAAAGCGGCCCTCGTGAAACAAGAAACACCGTCTGCAGACATGGCATCGCGACCGAGTTCGCATCGAAAAGTTGTGAAGAAGTTTTCATTCGGAAACTTTTCCATCCGCCCTCGCAGGCTCTCTCTCTCTCTCTCTCTCTCTCTCTCTCTCTCTCTCTCTCTGTATGTACGTGTTTCAACTCGATTATAAAATAACGTCGCGCCTCGCTGCTTCTCTCCGCCAATTGAAAAATGACGAGCACGTAACGCAGAAATATGCTTGCAGAGTGCAATCGCTTCGATAACTCGTCCAACGCGGCCTGGCTTATACTTTGTTGTCATAAACACGATGTATTCTCGTCAGGGTTTTATTGAAAAAGTAAAAGAAAACATATAATCAAAAATAAATCGATTTACATAGAGAACGACGAATATGTTTCTTATAGTTATTGCTCTAGTTCGTAAGTTTCTATTTTACGACATTTCTTCTGTCACAAATATCAAAAATACGAGTAGAAGATTAATGATGTAAGACATTTATCTTCTGAAGAGAGAGATTTCGGTAAATCCGCTTTCATATATTATTTAAAAAAAGTTGTTTGATTTTTTTCAAAACTACATCCTTCTTATTAACGAGACTATTCTCTAATTAAACAACTGCAATGCAGATAAAAGAATTCGTGTAGATTCATAAATAACAATAAAACCGAGGTGACTTGAAACATGCATGTCATTCAATATCATTGTTTAAAAAAAGTCATTTTAATGAAATTAAATATAAGTGACTAATCGATATTAATTTACAAACATAAGGGATGCCAGCACACGCAACTCAATATTTCACTCTAATTATAATTAAAGCGTAACGTACGTCACACTATTGTCTAACAGTTCGTTAAGATTCCTATTGCGCCCACGACGGCTTTTCAATGTCAACTATAGGCGTTTCACATGTTCATGCGGCAAGATAACGGGACAGCGACAGGAAGACAGGCGCGTTACGTACGTAAGAGAATAGCTGGAGAGGGAAATACGCTCAATTATAAACGAGGAGTGATATAGACCTGGCGGCATGTAGGCCCGCCCCTGGGATTACAATTTAGATGAGAGAATTTCACGGAGAACGAAGAACAGTGGAGACTCACAAATAATCGTACCGCTCGCTCCACATATTCCTTTCTTCTTGCCTGTATGAGCGATACGCATGTCCGCCTGAAATTCTTCTGACACCGTTCTAGCCAATCAACGTCTCTTATATATCATGTCTCGTATCTCGCCAAAAAAAGATCTATTAGATCAACGTCGGACATTTCAAAAAGCTGACACCGAACCGGAAAGAGGAACAAAGCAATATTATGTAATGCGATGAAACGTGAAATCCAAAATGGATCGAAGGCAAAGACCTGCTGAGAATTTGAAACGTTTCGATCCTCACGTCCGTCACGATTCGCACGATTTTCGGATAATATATAAGCACGTATCCGTAAATTTTGTAATACATTGTAGAGATTAACCCGAAATACTTTGCATATTTTTGATTCAATATTATCTAAATTTTTCGATAAAGCTACGGTCTCGAATTCTCATCACACTTCAGCGTGAAATTCTTTTTCCAGTATCTTGATTGCACGTAGCTAAGAGTCTACGTTTCTGCAAAAATGTTCCCTTGAAGAATCTTAGAAATTGAGGAAAGACGAGTGGTAGTAAACATAAATTCAACGAGCAAATAAAGTTTCACGATGCTTTCAAGCATAAAAATAATAATTTTTCTGTAAAGGCGTTGAATAAAACAAAACGATACACACTTGATTTCACGAGCGAACCGCTTGAAAACAATAACGAACGTAAACCGTAATTAGATATAGGAGGCTCGCAATGCAAGCCTAACCCGTAAATCGCAATTAACGCAGAGAGTGACAACGCGAACCGAAGTCAACCAAGCAATCGGGTTACTACTCCATTAACGTACAATCAGACACTCCGTTGCTTGGAAAATACGAGTGCTCTCACAATTCGACGAGAGCGGTAAAATCGATGTTCATTTGCTGCTGCAGGATGAAACAGCAACGTGGTTTTCTTTTAAATGCCTGTGTACTCTATAATTTTTAACGACAGTGTCAGTACTGTTATATTTCATTGCGCATATATTATATATATGTATGTAATGGTGAAAAAGCAATAGAAAATATAACGATAACGAATTGTAGTTAAGAATTATAAAATACAGATACTGAAGAACACTGGAAATGCAAATGTATAAAAAGTGACTTTAGATGAGTGATTAGTTTTCCATGGAAAAACAACACGTACAAATGCGGTACTTACTAGTATATTACCTATCATTTTTACAAGAACAATTAAATAACACATATATTGAAGTCATTCTTTACACTTAGATTTGCAATGAAATCGCTCGATCGTTTGTTCCTTTCGCCAGAATTCCTATACGTTTTCTCACGATCTAAACAAGAAACTAATATTGCGACGTCAATCAAACAATACCGACATGATAAAACATGACAATCACGCTGCCTTAGAAAAATTGCTGTAACAAAACAATTTAAATTCGTCTTAAATCAAACAGACTTCTATCGGTGATATTTATTATCGTATTTGCATTCAATCGGATTTTATTCTCAATTGAGCGCGATACCGTTCTTATGTATATTGGTGCAAATCAATGAGTTAGCGAAGATACGAAGAGAAGACAGAATTGTGTAATAGCATACCGACGTATATATGCATACGATGGTATAACGAGAGAGGTGCTCGATGGGACGATTGAAAGCCTAGAAATTAACGAAACGACTAGCAAACTGCGCGCGAATTTGTATTAACGAGATTAAATCCGCAAAGTACTCACGCCATTTATATCTCGTCACTCACGCCGTTTTATCTCTCACTCGAATGGCAGACCGCATATGAAAAAAACATATGTCCGGCGTGCCGATGTTCTCGATATTTCATCGTATATGCATAATTTCGATGCTTTTTTTTAATGCCCGATGCATATTCGCGAGTTCTCGTAAATTCTCTCGGCAATCATTGAGAGGAGCAAAATGGAATGGTTAGGTATTTCATGAAATAAAATATACAGATTGTGTGCACTTGAGCACATAATCCTCAAAAATGCGAAGAACTCAATCGAACATACGGATCTTAATCAGTATTATCGCGATGAAAGGAAAACTCGAAAAACTGCAAGGAGAGTTACGTGAAAATCCTGATGTACAGAACAAAGGGACACTTATACTACTCGAGATCAAACCGGTAGAAGCGACGAACTATGGCTGCAGTCACTTTAAACCGATTCCTTTTGTCTCTTTATCTGACTCTTTATCCCTCTTTTCTTTTCGAAAGTCACGAATATCGCGGTAGAGCGAACGAATACATTCTTAGCGTCTACGATAAAGGTGCATTTCTTTTTTTACGTAGCACGAGATATTTTTTTTTCTCGATATATTTTTTTAACATTATACTACACGTCATTTCTTAAATTATAATGCGACATGAAATTGTCCGTGCAATATAACGTGACGCCTGCTACATATAATATTAATAGTCTATATAGTATGTAGAATTATTAGCATGTACGATGCGCCGTAGTATTAACGCGTTACGCGATATTAAACATTTATAATATGAGCACACAGGACGCTGTAAATGTTCATCAAACTGATAGTAATGCAACATTGAATTATATAAACGTGAATCTTATTATCCTCATATATCTTGTACAATTATGAATTTGTTGAGGAATTTAGAATGAGCGTTTCCGTTTAAAATGTAAAACTTTGAAAATTATAAAGTTATCTAACGTTGGAAAAGTGAATTAAACTTTATGGAAGTTTAATTCAAAGTAACTTTAATTTCAGTTGATTTTAAACGAGTCTTATTTTCACTGAAACGTTTAATTTAATTGTTAACGTTGAAAATCCTTTCGTTAGATGCACAATTTATACATATTTAACATAAAATATTTCATACAGCTCGCGCATATTAACGTATTCAATAGCAATATACGTTTTTGTTACACATACGTAATCATGTAATGCACATGCGCGCGACGCAAAGCGTTTTAATATTAATCGAATTTTTCTCGCGTACAACGAAGCTGAACTTCTTTAATAATTTCATATCCGCCACCGATTTTCCAATGTTCCATCTACCAATATATAATATGTAATAGTACGATGTTGTAAAAAAATTGATTGCCTTAAGAAAAAACGAGCTTCCGAACTTCAAGAAAAAGAAGGTCATTTCGAGATAAGGTAACTGTTTCGATAGCGCTTGCAATATTCGACGCACGTACAATATCGTGAGAAAGGTTGATTTTCGCAGATAATAGTATTTCTCGTATCGCTACAATACGTTACACGTACAGGCTAAACACCATGTAACTCGCTGCCATAAATTACTAATCGGCTCGATATTCTTTCAGCAATTCCTCGATCGCCGTTTCCTTTTACCATAGACACGTTTATGATGTTTACATTTAAGCGTGATTTCATACCGAAGAGGATATATATATATATATT
>NW_017305180.1:6795838-6798818 GCF_001594115.1 Trachymyrmex septentrionalis
GGAAGAACGTCACTCTCAGAAGAAGCTATTATTCCGGAAAATTTCGTGCTTCCATTCGAAAAGCACAAGCCTTTAATATTCCAATGATACTCGCGTTATCTGTCAAAATAATTGTTTTAGCAAAGATATATTTCCATAGCTTTCTCTCCCTCTCTCTCTCTCTCTCTCGTCTAGATATTTCACGTGATAAACTTTCACGAGCGTTATAATCGAGCTTCCATTCCCTCTCGCTGGACAATTTCAGGTAAAATCCAAATTCATCTGTCCTACATAAAGGTAGTCGGATTATAAACAAATAATCGCTCGGGAGGATGTCGAAAAGCTGGCAAATGGTTACACGTTCTAGCAATCGGTTTGTTAGAGGCGAAGCGGAGCGCACTTGGAAAATCGATTATCAACGAAATAGGTCATACCAAGCCACGTTCATCAATTCGTAATCAACGTATGCCGAAAATTCTGTCTCGCCTGCGTCGCGTCGCAGTCGCGCGTGAAAGAGTAGGGTCTGTTCTTATAATAGAGACGTAAGAAATTAACCGATCATAATCGATTATTCTTCTTACACTTAACTGTGATTGGCCAATTTCTTACGGCTTGCGATTTCTCACTCTATCGTAGAACAGGCATAATGCATCACGAGCACCATGTAGAACGACTTTGTATAATTCCAATGACGTTGCGCAGCTTCATCTTGAGTTTTGCCGCCTGAATTAGTAACGAATATCGATTACCTCCAATCGTTATGCATCTGGACAATCTTGCGGGGGAAAATATTCCTCTAACATCTCGTAATAGTACACGTTACGAGAGAGAGCTATATGAGAAACGTGCATTTATGGTTTCATCGAAATTAATCCTATATGCCGCGAGATAAATCTGTCGTATTTTCCGTTTTAACAAGCGGCGAATCGGTTTGAACCAAGTTATATCATACATCGCATATGCAATATCCATCATATTCTGCACTGTTACAGTTGTTTATATAAATATCTGCAGAGATTTTTATTTAAAATAAAAAGTTGGCTTTTGACGAATTAGAGTTGAATGTGTGCGCGTGCGTTTTACATCAGTGAAAGTACATAAAAGTTATTGGCTTCAATTTGGCATTAATTATTATTAAAAATGAGAAGACTATCAAATTATGTATAATTAAAATAATTACTATATGCGCGCGCGCGCGCGCGCACACACACACACACACACACACACACACACACACACATATATATGATTTCAAATATTATATTAAAAGTTGAATTGCATTTTCTCATTATAAAACGCGCTATTTTACGTGAATCTTGCAGCGCTTCTCTTCTACTATGAATTTTTATAATGCTTCTGGCCAAAAAAGATATTCAATTTAAATTAAAACATCGTACCGTAAAGGATGCGGTTCTACCCCTTTACGGGTCAGATCTCATTTCAGCGAGCACTGACCCCAGGAAAATTCGCCACGAAATATTTTTGCGAATATCCTCGAAGTTGATTTTGCAGAACCGAACTGGGCATTCTCGATATGTACTTCGCTTCAACGGAATTTCGTTCGCGCACAAAGCCAGAGAGCGTTTCTCTTTCTCCTCTGCCCTTGAAAGTAGGTTTTTATTCCACCCTTTCACACGCACGGTCTAGGAAGGGACGAAGCTTTCCGATAAAGGATCGGTACACTCCGACGAGATTGCGTTTCATCGAATACGAGTATTACGAAACGCGCTTTATCGCGATCAAGAGCCGTATGTCGACTGAAACTAATTTGCGCGAATAGGTACCAACACGCTTCTCGTACACGCGGCGGAAAAATCTAATCCTCCTTAAATCGATATAAAATACAACCGATCATCGTATACATAAAAAATAAAAAAAACAGACGGAGGGGGAGGGGGGAGGGGGGAGAGAGAAAGAGAGAGAGAGAGAGAAATATGTCGATAGTACGAAGCGCCAGAATTCTGTTAGAATTTCGTTTTCACTCTTACAGTCGAGATTTGCTGAAGAGAGAGAAGTGACCTCCATTTCTGCAGATCACACATCTCACGTTTATGTGATCTGCTCTGTGCGTTTACGTTTGCACACATGCACACGCACACAATTCCGCTCAAGCTATCGAGCGAGAGAGCGCACTGTTATACGTTCCAATAACGATACGACGGCCGTAATACATCCTCGTGATTGCGCCTCGCGACAGGCATGCATTTTATGCGGCGCATGAGCTTCGAGCTATCATTTTTACGTCAGTCGTATATTTGCGCGCCCGCATTATCCGCCGGGCAAGTGGATGGAATAAAATTCCGTTCGGGCCCTGATCGCCAATTTTCTCCTTTTTCCCCGGCGAAATTCCACGAGGATATATTTCTTGGTGCGAACGGAGCGTTACGAAACCGCCGCGAACCGCCCTGACCTCGGCGAAAACTTCGGACTTGCCAACGATGATCTCGAAATCGACTTTCGGCGCTGCATACGAACACGATATAAAGGATACTGAGCAGCGCGATCAACTTTACAATTGCGACTCGATCCCTTTTATCGGCTGCCCGTGTCGCTTATATTAAAGCACCTCTCGAAGTGCTCGCTATCGAAAAACGATATATGGGGGAAAAAAATGAAATAAAAAAAAAAGATACCTCGCAATTTCGTCATAATATCTTTTCCGATAGGTATTTGTGTCCGCGCCCTCGGATCTATCGTTATATGTTCGTGAAGAATGACGGAGCATGAATGTTGATGCAATTAACGAACGCGAATCTTTTCATTTTCGGTACACTTGACGGAGATATGATCCCGGCTTGATGGGAGGTATTGACAAACGCGGAATGACGAGGGATTTGGTAATCGATCAATGTCATCAACATGCCCGAATTCCGGGTGGCTTTTTAGCAATGAAGTTGCTCGGAGTGGCAACGTGAATCGAGTTGTATACAAAGAATTTATATAACGAGTATATATATATATATATATATATATATATATATATATATATATACACTATATA
>NW_017305180.1:6799177-6806773 GCF_001594115.1 Trachymyrmex septentrionalis
ATAAAGAATCATAAAAACATATATTTGCAGTATGTTAAAATAATAATGTATCAAAAGCAAATTCCTCAACTGAATGTGAATAAAGAGGTATCATTTAATAAAGCTACAATGGTACTTGTAGCTGACGCATTGAAACTAGCAGAACCGATCGAATGTCCTATTCAAAGGGCTAATATCGTATATCAGCATGAAACGAACAAAGCTGCCAGGTCGCCATGTCAAATCACAGAGAATATTACGCCTTTCACGAGTGATGCGCATTCGTATTAGCGAATTAGAATGTTAGTTTGAACTTCAGGCTGATGTACCCGCGAATCTCAGCCTGGAAGTTTATGCCGGCAAATTCCGACATAGTCGGATTGTAGTTTGACGTGTCTTATAATTGCATGAGTTCGTGCACTCTCAGTAATTAAAGTGCGACGTTAATGAACATTTAATAATGCACACAGCATAAAATATTAATGCAAAAATAATAATTCTTAAAATATATGTTTAAAACAATATCACCATGATATCATCCTAGAGGAGGTAATAAGTAAGTATTATGATATTATTATAGAAAAAAATGAAACAGAATATTGATACCATTTTAAACAATACAACAAATAATTGAAGAGAGAAAAAGAATGAAAATTTTATTTTTTTTAAATATACACTCTTTTAAAAAATAACAACGAAATGTTATATAAAAACTATTCTGTTTTTTTTTAATTTCAAATAAATGATTGAAAATAATAGAAAATGTAGCTAGTAACACGAGCAAATGCATTTCCCTTCTGGAATAAATTTATTTTACAATATTATTGTCACACAATACTAATCAGGTATTTAAAAGTGTAATTATTTAGCCTTTCACAAAGCAACTGATGAATAAATAAAGGATAAATATCGATATGTTAAGTTGCAAGTATTTAGTATTAAAATAAAAACATCAAGGATTTCATTAAACAATCGAAGGTTTCTCTAACGCCCACGCTTTATAGATGCAACTCGTGCAACCCATTGCATGGATTATAAAGGAAATGAAACCACGTTTAATTTTGCATGACTTGACTCACGCTGGCCTTCCTACCGCGCTGTTGAAGGTAACCAACAAATGGACGCAGCCGTAACAAGATGAGGTCGTTTAGAGAACAGACATATACATATGTACTTGTATGTAACCAGCGAACTTGGAATACGTTAACGCTACGTATGATGTAGTCCATTTGAATAGCAAACTTATCACACTCTTTATATAATCGTCTAAATAACTATTACAGTATTTAAGCAAATGTTTTAATATATTATAGTACTTAAACAATTGTTATATAATTGAGATCACATAATCGAAGCCAGCAGTTTCCAATGAAGAATCACAATATGTAATAGTCCTTAAGCCAATATTCTAGTCGAATCTTATATTTAAGACTGTCTTAAGTGCAATCTTAATCAAGGTATCATTAACCAATCAGACAGCTGTATTAGTGACATTCATAAAAGAAACGTTTAATTTTGAGATATTAAAGCGTTTTATTCTTCTCTCCGTTTTTTAAACACTTAAAGATATTTTAGTTTTAAACTTTTTCAATAAAAAGACACTACGTGTTTAGATTTAAAACAATAAAACGTTTAAAATTGAAATATCTTTTATTATTAAACGTTTATTTCGTAAAGATGTTAGATTTTAAATGTAAACGTTTAAACACTGCACTTTTTACAATAAACTTAAGATATTACTTAAGATCTTAAAATAAAAAACGGACTGAATATCACTCTTAGTATCTTATCAATATATATCTTCAAAGAAATATTTTTCCATATACAATTATCGTTGTAAACAAGGAGATGTGTTTATGCAGTAAATATATTATCGTACAACAAGCCAATAATTATTGGACGATTAGCCAATCTCACACGTTGTAATTATTTATAAGGGAACGGGAAGCCAGACAATTCGCGCGTGGCGCACTCACTCTAATTAGATCGGATTAAATCTAGTCCGATTATGTTCGTTAGTTACGGCGAAACCACAGTTAGGCGTCCAAACCGATACTGCTGTAAGCTGAAACGAGACCAATGATTCTTGGGTCGCAGCCGGCGTCGTTTCTCATTAGCCGGCAAAGCTTGAAAGAAAAGAAAAGAAAAGGCGAAGATTGATTCTTTCAAGAAGGCTGAGTGCAGACCCTTTGCTTCGTTCATCGAATGGAGACCTCAGACCTGTGAACGCTAGCTCGTTGTGCGAGGATAAAAGAGGCCCTAGGAAGGGTGCGAGGGTTAAACCGGCCTTTCAATACGATAGGGAAGTAACTTAGGTGTCCGTTCACACTATTCACTGGCGAGAGACTCTCGTGAAATATAAACTACGCAATAGATACGTAATTATCTCTACACATGGAAAGCAGGTTAAACATCAATTTATTTCACCTAAATTTCGTTTGGATAAAAATGCATTCGAGTTATAAAATATTGATATTATTAATCAAACAATCTCATCAAATTTACCCTTTTGGCACAAATACAACGATAATACAGAATATGTCCATATTTATAAACGTGATCCAGTGTTCCGCCAACGCTTTTCTATAAATGCATATAACTAAACCAAATCTTTATTATCTTATAATAACTCTCTTTGATGCTTCTTAATACGCCTTTATAAGTTTGCCATTTTAATTAAAGAGATATGCAATATTCGAAAAAGTATTGTAAATACAATTTTACACAAAAACCTTTAGATGAATTAATAAATCATTTCTTTAAAAATATAATTTTTTTTAATAACTTCTTCACCCACATTAAACAATATATGTATTATTATTATATAATATTATACACGTAATATTATACATATAATATTATACGTGTAATATTATATATAATATTATATTATATATTGTACATATAAAATGTGATATATATATATATTTTTTTTTTTTCCGATACATTATGTACATTCAGATTTCTTTACAAACATTAAATCCGGAAAAATTTATTCTTACGAATTCATACGATTATTCTCTCTTCTATTCTGGTGACTGTTCACTTTTGCATTCAAATGACTGCGCCATATATAAATATATTTCATAGTGTATGGAAAACGGCACAATTAAGAAATATGTTACAATGTAATATCTATTGCGTAAGACAAAAACAGAGTTTCATGCTTCGTGAAATGAATTTCCGTGCAGTATGGCTTGTACGCCATGCACGTCGTGCCTTCCTGTGCCGTTACCTTCGTACGTGTCGAAGAAATCGTACAAAACCAATGATCTCAACTCCTTACGGATGGAGAAAACGACTTAACCGATATCTTCGAAGGATATCTTTATCACTATCGTTGATAGCATCTCATAAACGTTCAGACTAATGTCTCGATCATGTACTATGCGAAAATCGAATTCAGGCAATCAATCATGTCTTTCGATAAAATTAAATAATTATTATTAATTTAGAAATAGAAACTAAAAAAGTTTAACAGCTGTATTTAATCTAAGACATTGAATATATGTGAATATCGAAAAATCAACAAAACATCAGAAGAAATTCTACCAAACAAAAACGCTCTGGCCAACATAAAATTTATTATTTAATAGATAATTGAAAAATGATGAAAAATCTGTAACTTTTCTAAATTTTCAAGAAACGATATATCCAGAGTTGGAAAATTAATGAGAGACAATGCAACCATAATTTATCTCGTTCGCGAGTTTAACATTATTTATTGTTGATGAAGCTTTATGCGTTTCGTGTCCCTGTTCGCCAGTAAACTTTGGTATCCTCGTCGCGCATTGGAGAAACGAGAAACGGAAGATAGCGGCAACGATGGCGACGACGGTAGTGGTTTTCCGTGGATCGATGACGGTGACCCGGCAAGGAAGACTTCAGAGGAAAATGAAACGCTACGATAAGGGCGTAAGATCCGGAGAAAGGAGAAGCACAAGGCACGAATAAAGAATGTAAAGCGCTGCGTGTCAAGTCAACGTTTGCGTCTACGTGACGTTAGATCGAATATATAGAATATTCGTAGATTTCCAACTGTTTTCTTTTTCTTCCTTATACGAACTTTTTGAACAATTCTGCACGAGTTATTCCCTACAGATTTTTGACAAAGTATAACTTTCTCGTTAAACTAACAGAACCGTGCAAATATAAGAGATATATGCGCTTTTCGTAAAAACCAAATCTAATAAAAGAAAAAAAGAACAAATAGAAAAAAAAGGAATAAAATAATAAATATTCTTCTTATATATCTTAATGCAAAAAATAGTTTGCAGGAAAAGGACCGAATTATTTAATACTAAATTTTTCACACGGATTTTATTTTTCTTGATTTGTGTAGGAAACGTATTGCACTCTTAAACAGCAACATTTATTATATATATTAAAGCTACTAATATATTTAAGCTCTACTAAAAATTCTACAAATGTAAGGTACATTTAATAAATGAAGAAAACGTTTTTTTTTTTCGCTTAAATCCATTTGTACTCTTAATTATGTAAAACTTTGTTAACGTCGTATTTTATCTCTCAGTGAGCCTTACAAATACCTCGATGTTTGCATAAAAGGGTCAATCCTTGATTCGAAAAAATTCGTAATTGAGAAAGTGTGTACCTAGTTACGTTTTGCATATACATGCCAGCACGATATCGGGATATCGAGTGGGTCGACAGGTGGATCCAGGTATACGAAAGGCATACGCGCGCGAGAAAACGTGTCTGCTCAAGGTCGACAGGATGATCCCGCTTCGTGAAAAAGGATCATTTCGAATTCCTAACACGCTGTCTCATATCCGTGAATTGTCGAAATTGCCATCCCGACGTCGCATCTCGTTCGTTTTACCCGTGGTAATTATCTCTCTGGTAATTATAAATAGTATTTTAAATTGCACGACATTAAGCTTCTATTGAAAATTTTGCTTCATTCATTCGCGTCATATTCACAATACGCAACATCAGTTTGGCCCGATTTTCCCCGCAATGTTTTAAAATGCACCATTAATAATCGATCGCAAGGGATGATCTGATACTATTCGATATTTCGAAATATTCTATCATTACCCATTTTTGATATTCGATATTTGCACCGAAACTTTTTAAGTTTCTTTGAGTTTCCGTATCGTAACATATCGGATCTAAAACCGATAGCAAATAATTCGATACAAAGGCTTTGTTTCCAAAATTCCACTATCAGCTTAACAGCAGTCGGCACTGAAAGGCTATAGTTGATATTACGTGCACTAAGGTTTTCAGCACCGGCAGCGAATTTTGAAATATACAGCCAGAGAAGAAGTAGAAGAACTAGAAAAACGACAACTACTAGAGATGTGGAGGAGCACAGACTTTTGATATTTCATATCGAATCATTTCCAATCAATATATCGCCGTATTGACACTGCATATCCATATCAATACGAAATATGGATATAAAATATCAAAATGTGCTCCTTCGCACATTTCTAGTTGCAAATAATAACTATTTAAAACAAATAGTCTTATACGATACTATTTTAATATACATATAGTACTCTTATATAAAGAGAATATTATAACTTATATAATAATCCCTTTATATAGATATATATGTATATTACGTAATATTAAAACTTTAAATACAAAGCGCCTTCCCGGTCCGAGTGTTAAGATGTTGAACTACTATCTAATATACATTCAATTAAATTGAATTAATATTTCAGAAATAAATTGAGAGCCGATGAAATTATCGGATTCACACAATCAATTTATTAATTATTTTCTCCAAGGAATATTAATAATATTGAAATATTAATTCAATTTAATTGAATGTATATTAGATAGTAGTTCAACATCTTAACACTCGGACCGGGAAGGCGCTTTGTATTTAAAGTTTTAATATTTATATAGACGGTCTTGTTTCCAATCATATTATATTACGTAAGTTTCGAGTTATAACGTAATTTACATCGATATGCTAAAAGAGAAAGAAAGAGAGAGAGAGAGAGAGAGAGAGAGAGAGAGAGAGAGAGAGCAAGAAAAAAATAGAAAGAAAGTTTAAATTTTTCCCTCGATGTTCCAGCAAATAAACGAGTTCATTACAGCCAGTCTTATTAACTGCATGTACGAAGCGAGTAAATACCTGCAGGCGATAAATAAAACAAAGAAGAGCTTCTTCCAGAGAGGCCTCCGTATAAGGGATTACCTCCATGGCAGGCGTGCACGTATGGCTGCAATTATCGTTACCCTTAATCGAATTCAGCACGTACCATTCTATGTCAATCGTATCGACAGCTCAGCTGCTCAGGAATACAACGAGAGTTTCTGCGGAAGGTACAAATACAATATGTGTAACAACGACACAAATTCGAGCAAATTAATTGCGCTTAGAAATACAAGAGACGAATAATGAACACGCACACATCCGATAACTCATAATTATATATAGTATAATTTCGAGTTTCTGGCGAAAGCGGCTTTCGCGGCGACTTAGGCTAATGCGGCACTTTTGGAGATTATTAAAATAAACTGCATGCGCCAAGAGCCAGAGAATCGACGGAAGAAGTTTTAATTAACCACACAGCCCTGCGCGCGTATATGGAAGTAACTCATCCTTGAACTTGGAAGTATCTATAACTTTTAATTTTCTACATGTTCAAAATTATTTAGCAAGTACGTACATACGCAGAGGAAAAAAATTGTAGGAAAGATTTTCTGCATATTGCATGGACGAATACAAAACTTTTCTCTCTCTTTCACCTCTCTCTTCTTCCGCCTTCTCTAATAAATATGAAAAATCAATCATTTTTACTTTATCTTACTCCATATTATTGACTTATTTATTAAATATTTTACGCTGAGTGTTGCCAGCCAAGATGTTATAATATAGTTTAGTTTTGAGTAAAACTTGTAACATCTCAATTAAGCTTAAAATTACACATTAAAGTCACTTGAAATATGACTTTAAACGTGTAATTTTAACATTTATTTAGTTTCTGAAACTCAATATATGCCAGAACATTTAAAAATGTCAGTACCAATAATTGCTAAATCCTTTAATAAACATTGAAACAATCGATTCTCTTCTTTGTTTTGCTTCCCGTTATCTATTATTGAGACAATTCTAAAGTAATCATCGTTGTCTCGAAAAGAAATATAGAATTTCTAAGCATTGTACTTACAACTTAGAAATTCAAGCAAATGTAGCGAATGCTCATACGCAAACATGCTATATTTTCTCAAGACGCCTGGCACGTTTTGAACACACATTGCAGACGCGAGGATGCCTTTTCATTAAAGTGCATAATCTTCAGGCTGACAGACAGTCTCTAGAGATACAACCAGGCAACATGCAAAATCCGGCTTACATATCTGTCGTACATGTCGTAGGAAAGGGGAGGAGAGACGAGCGGTATGTGCTCGTTAGTACTTCCAGAATATCCGGATATTAGTGGATCGTATTGCTCATTAAATTCGAGGGCCTATCCAATTTATCATGCGCTACAAATCAAAATGGTAATTT
Source organism: Trachymyrmex septentrionalis (assembly GCF_001594115.1). NCBI lineage: Eukaryota > Metazoa > Arthropoda > Insecta > Hymenoptera > Formicidae > Trachymyrmex > Trachymyrmex septentrionalis. The sequence goes on from NW_017305180.1 coordinate 6,806,652, forward strand.
GCGAGAATAATTTTCTCTTCGTGAGAAGCGCGTAAATTCTCGCGTCAGTTTACACATTAATATAGCAATTAACTTATTTTTGTGTGTGTGTGTGTGTGTGTGTGTGTGTGTGTGTGTGTGTG
>NW_017305180.1:6806873-6811080 GCF_001594115.1 Trachymyrmex septentrionalis
TTTATTTGTGTGTGTGTGTGTGTGTGTGTGTGTGTGTATATATATATATATATAAGATTATGTTACAACAATATTATATTATAGAATATTTCTTTGATAAGTTTGAAATACTTATATTTTTTTCTGTTAATTAAGTTACCTTCTACAATTTCCAATTGTAATGTATTTATAGTCAAACATTGTATATTTTTTATTTAACAATAACACTCCATTCTCTCTCTCTCTCTCTCTCTCTCTCTTAAGGATTTTTTAAAATTAAATAAAAATTACGATATGCTATTTATTAGCATTACGTTTAATTTATAAACAATTAAATTTTGCACGGTTTAATTAATAATTGGACAAATTATTTTGATATAAGAAAAATATCAAAACATCTGTAAAAGAAGATACTTTTTAAAAATATACAAAATTTTCTATCCAGGTGTACATATAAAGCTTCGCAAGATCTCGTGTTTGAGATCTTAAGATCGGTAGTAATATAAAGAGATAACTAAATCTAAAAAAATTTAATTACATTATGTCCTTTAATTATACGTAATAATTTGCTGACTACCACATTTTGAAATGAGTGATCTTGGAATTTTTTAATTAAAACAGCCTATATGCGTACGAAGAATTAATATAAAAATGACTTCCTTAGCAAGTCGATAGAACATAAGCGACATCCCACTTGTGTGTCACGGCAGAATCCGCTTCTCGTTCTATAGGAAGCGAGCGAACTGTTACTGGAATACTATGTTTGCTTTAATCCCATCCTCCCCCCACACATACAACTTGGATGTGGTATATAAAAGCCTTTTATCTATCGTAACTCTCGAACCATATAACATGTGCGACCACGAAACCCCGCATGACCGTGTTTGTACAAGAGAACACAGAAAATCAACACAAGTTAATCAGGTTGGCCAGACCGAACACATAAAAGCTCCAAGGGATGAAAAAACGATGGAGGATTGTCTCCTCTATAATAATAATTATTATCCCTTCATCAAATACGATATCCTTCTGTAATCTCTGTACTCTCTTCATTTCATCACCTCCAAAATATTTCGTGAATTGATATTAACGACGATGCACGTCAAAAGAATATTTGATTAGAAAAATTAAAATATATATCATAAAAGAGATTTTTTCTTTTTTTTTTGCGGGAAAAACTGTTCAATGTTTCGCAATTTAATAATTCTGTGTCGCGCGAAAATATTTTCGTCCTTTTTCAATAATTTTACATTATTGTGATATACGACGTATTTAATAAATTTTTGTACAGTTTATTCATCGTTCCTCGTAGCGCTGCGCTATTTCCGAAAACTGGCACAACCGTGCTTTGACAATGAGAAATCTGTACGCGGACTGTACACATCGAAGGATGACAAATACGATATGTGGAGTACTTTGCGTGACAATCTGACGGCAGGGAAATGCAATAGCACAGCTATATTGCGAGACGTGCTACGCATAGCAGACGGACGGTGTCGCGGTGCGTTCTCCAGCCAGATCGGTTGAGGGTAAAAGAGGAGAAGGGCAGAGAACGGCAGGCGTTGTGTCGAGGCGGTCACACTCGGCGCGGACTAATGTGTTTACAGATACGCCAATTGTAAACTAAACCGCAATGAGAGCTCGCTTCCACCTGCTCGGCCCCCATCAGCCTACCCTGCGCTGGCTCCTCCATTGCATCTCGCTGACGATACGGTTGGCATACCCTGAACGTTCCCACTCTGTTAAGCTTCCGTTAAAGCCCAGTCCTCTCACGCTTCGCCGCCGAATTCTTCCACTCGAGCAGGAGAGATGCGCGTTTCGCCCAAAACAAATTTGTATGCGCCAGAGCCGGCCATTATTCTCGACTTGGATCGAGCAGCGCGCGAATAAACTTCCCCCGCGCGTGTATTTATTTACGGCAACCTCGATCTCTTTCGCTGTGTGGCGAGATCCTCGTCTCTCGTTGACAGCTATCGTCGATTACTCCAAGGGATTTGACGCGACCTTTTTCACCAGACCCTTCGTAATAAGTTCCTCGTAGCGAATTCTTCGTTGATCGTCACGAACCGCTTTTGTTAAACAATCACAGCGCGTTTACTACTATTGTATATGATATTAAATTGTTTCCGAAAGAAGAGAAGAGCGCGAGGATTAACCAAACGGAAATGAAATCCCTCCCTTTCCTCCTCTCGTCGTGCAGCTTTTTTCGTCGTCGCTGTATTTTCGTCGTCGCGGAACCGTTGACGAGGCATTTCGTGTGGAAATGGATCTCGTTGGAGCAGCACGTTTCAATAGTTTTAATGCCAGTTGCAGCTGCTAACTTGTACAATGCCCTGGGACAGCAGCTGAGAGAGCACTCACTTTGGCACAAACGACTCGGCCACAAGTGCAACTTTTCTCTTGAATTTAATTCCGGTTGCTCGACGACTACCACGACGAACGCGTCAAGTATCGAAGGATTTCAGCGCCCTTTTATGCAATTATTTCTAGGCAATAGGGAGTTTTTGCAATACCGTTTATCCAGATACGGCTAAGGTCACGTTATCTTTTTTTTAACAACTACACCCAAAACAAGAATATTCTGCCATTTAGCAGTTCCGTGTTAATGTCGGAGGATTTTCCATTTATATTCACGACCTCGAGAGGATACTCTACAAAGTAAAGGAATTTTGTATAACAATAAAGTGCTTAGAATTAAGGGGAAAGGATTTAGAATTGCAATCCTCTCAATGCTAGAAAAACGTCTTGCATGTACTGACATGCACGCGTATACTACAGTAGCACATAAATGACAAACTTCTTCTAATAAATAATCGTCCTGCTAGTATTTTGTATGTCCTCTTACTTTAAAAGGCTATTCGAGTTATTATAATAAAATTTTCTATAGAGAAATTAATTTTCGATCATAGTTCATGTATGCTCATTTTTATGAATATAATACACGTACGTTATAATATATTTGATTCATGTAAGATTTTTTGTTTAGAAGAAATGCTAAGAGGAATTTATTGGCAGAATATATATTTTTTTAGTGTAATTAAGAAAAGGATAACGTGATTTTAGCGTTCACCGTATCCGTAGATTCACGTTATTGCAAAAACTCTGTAATAATGAACGACGACGCTTCAACGAACAGCACAGTAAAAGAAGTTGGAAATAATTTTATTGAAAAAAAACGGTCAAGTTGGATTGCGATTTCGACCGAGCCATTTTTACCATTCCGGCAATTTGAAAAGGACAAAACTTCTTTGCGATCCGATGCGGTCGAAAATCCTTTTGTATCCGCAGAGATTTGACAGGCCGGCGCCGAGAATGTGGAAAATGTAATCCCTAGAAATTCTAATTAGAATCCGGCACGCGTGGTACATAGTCGGTCTCGTTACATCGCGTATTTGAAGAGAACGAACCGAAGTTTCAATTTCACTCTCCAACTCGCCCGTTGTGTTACGACAGAGCAGTTTCAAACTCATTCGCCGTAGCCGGTTCACTAAGTACGATTCGCGAGCGTTTTCTTTGAAATACCGATCTAGCGAAGACGATGAATTAACAAAGAGGAACAATATCGTTACACACTTTAACATCGACGAATCACATCTTCGTTCAACAAGAAGATAATAATCACTTTCGACAAGTGCAAACAGACACTTTGAACAATTCTCTCGTCGTTCGATAATAATGAATTCAAGAATGGCGAATAATCCAAATTTGGATTTTTAACGAAAAGCATGAGCTTTGTGCTAACGTCTTGTGACGTCGACGTATTGACTCTTAATTCTTGGAAGCAGTACAATGATACATCGGCGGGGCCGGGTGACATTTTACTTTTAATCCACGTGCATGTATTCTCCGGAGATACACGAAATCTCACTCTCTAGAACACCAAATGGAAATCAACGAAGCGCGAGCAGGTAGACGGCGAAATTTTCACATCCGCGCGTATAACAGCGTCTGGGTCCGGACGGCGCAAAGTAGTACGTTCTAATTTCTTCATAGCGGCCGCAGTATTTTCTGTTTACGCCGGCTGGTTCTACGCGATGTGCAGCAAAATCGATATGTTCATGCCACTCCCTAGCAAAATACGGAGTCGGAATATCCCTCCGGTGCAGCGACGACACGTCACGTTGCGTTCACGCGATCGCGCTAAATGCAATCTGCCAACAATAAGGTATAACAGTTAGGTTACGCACCAGCGTAAACTAACATCACGTATTATAACGAAAGGATCAGA
>NW_017305180.1:6811358-6825841 GCF_001594115.1 Trachymyrmex septentrionalis
ATATAACAGTACGCACCAGCGTAAACACTACACTAACATCACGTATTATAACGAAAGGATCAGATTTTAAATTTGCATGCGATTATAAAAACGTGCTTTATAATGAAATGTGCGATCGAATCGTGATTATTGTTATTATTATTTATTATTTTACTTCTCTAAACGGTGCGTTGCTCAAAGTCTTGTTCTTTCTCGCCTTTTTAGTTTTTTTTTTAAACTAATCTCACAAATTCTTGATATTTCAAAAAAAAAAAAGAATATTATAGGAAAGTATTTTATACATACGTGTGTATTGAGTAGATAAAAATATACTTAATAATTTTTCTCTTTCGTTTACTATCTATTATAAAACGGACGCAATAATGAAAAAGAGGTATACGATAAAATCATAAAGTGCAAAAGTAAACGGTTCAATTTAAAAATCCTATCGTATCAAGCAACGAGTATTAAGCAACAATCGAGTATTAAGCGACGCTCTTTAAAACATCTGTTAATTAATAATTACGAACTTGTATACAGAATTTGTCGGTCGCGCGATTGGACGGGTAAGGTTTGCTCCGATTTGGAGCGTGTGCGTTATTGATCCAAACGCGAGTATATGGGACGTTCTCTTTGACATACGCTATGTAGATGTAAAACTGCGTTCACGTTTCCTCCACGTTTAATAACGTAAAACACGATCTCTGAAAACATTGGCTAGATGAGGGGATAGAGATAGATGATCTCTCGTTACTTTACTGCAAACATCTGAGCAAAATGCATTCGCTGAAAAGGTAAAATTATCGGCATGTTTGCTATTTGTAACATTTATAAATATGTCATCGACGCAAATGTTTAACCTATTTTCCTTGTGTCTCTCGATATTTCAATAAAGATCTAATTTAGCAAATAATATATCATGCACCGCTAATTCAATCAATCGATAAGACAACAGTATTTTATTGGCTGTGATGTCGAATAAAATAAAATAAGCTTACAAACAATTGTGACAAATTCAGTTTGATGCCTTCATCTCAAAATAAATTGATCATTCATATAATTAATATATGTTTGCGTAATTCGTGCAACATTAATTACTATTATATTAATTTAATCGAAAAATTCATATGAAGTAAATCTGCATTGTCATTATTTGGATACGTAATACTTATGCTAACAGCGTATTTTAATCTCTTTCATAACTACTCAACACAGTATACTCAATATAAATACAAAATATTCCTTTACTACACTGAGATAAAAATATATCCTTCAATTTCAATAAATATTTTTTTGAATCGTACCAACTAAATACTTATTAAATATAAAAATATATTTATTTGATAGAAGAAACATTTATTTGATTTAACCATCACTTCTTTTTATTAAATAGATATTTATTTATTGTAAGTAAAATGTTTAGTTGGCAATAATCAAATAAATATTTATTTAAATCTAGGCTAGGCTTTTTCTCAGTGTAAAAATAGCTATACAATGAATATAAATGGTAAAAAGACTCTCGGGACTGTCTAATACTTAATGAAAATAACAAGCTTTAGTTTCACTATCACGGAAATCTCTCATGTTTACCAAGCATTTTCTTAAGACTAGGCAATCGAATGAATTATCGCGGTATTAACTCCGCTATGTAGGAAAGAATATCACTCCAATGTACGATATTGACACTGAAATTATCTTCTACGGAGAAGAAATTGCTACAAATGTTTTTTCTGAAAAATTCAATTGAAAGAAATATTAACGCTTATACGAGAAATTGAATTACTGTAAATAAATAGTAATGAATAAATATTATATAATTCTCTTTACATTAATATAATAATATAATATGTACCGATATCAGTGGAAATATTTTCTAGAGAAAGAGAGAAGACGAGATTTCAATAAGTTACTTTCAGAAAAACAAAAAAAATGCAAAATATATATTCCTAATTAATTACGTTAATCTGAACGTTAAGTCATATTTTATACAGAAACGTGAACTGTCATCGCCGGTCACGCCAATAAATCGATGTTGCCGTGATAAAATTCTACGGCGCTCGTCATCTTCAATCGATCATAGTCACGATTAGTGCTCATTACGCACAATTTCGCACGGACACGGTATAAAGAGAAACGATTAATGATAAGCGGTGTGCCGGCGTAGTGGCGTTCACCGTCGCGGCGACATTCAAGTAATCGTACGCCGTGCTGCGAACGCCGACACGACCGCTTGACGCGGCCGACGCAGCACAACAGTGTTACGAGTAAACGGCGAAAACGACCGTCCGTTTTGTCACGGGAGACAAACGGGCAAGAGGACAAGCACGAGCGAAGCGAGCTAGCGCGCGGAGGCTACGTCGTCGGAATAACGATGTCGAGATTGCGTCGAGCGATCAGCGTCCCAGGGTTTTTGCAGCTTGTCGTTATCGCGACGCGAGTCGAACATCAACGCTTTCGTTTTAACCCGATCGATCGACATGCGTGTAATGAGATTACGACAGTACGCGCCGTTATAAGGCAACAAAACGAAAGATCTCAAACCGACTGCCGCTCCGATTATCCGGACGTTAACCGAGAAACGCGGATAATTTTTGTTCAACGTTAGAATTAGAACAAATATTATCACCTTCCGTTGTATACGTAACAAAAAAAAAACAAAAATATTAAACTTATGAAATAATTATAAGATAGATCTGTCATTAATAAAAAAAAATAATAATACTGCACTACTAAGAGAGAAACTGTAATAGATTTTAATAAATAATTGTTTGAATAGTACTGACGTATATGGAAAATAAATATTTGCTAAATAAAAAGTAATAATAGTTAAATCGAATTAATAGTTCTTGTAACCAAATAAATATATGTTTGTATTTAGTAGATATTTAATTAACATTATTCAGACAAATATTTATTGAACAATATTAAGTATTTTTATGAATCTTAATAATATTAAGACTCGCGGCCGAGATAATGTTTTTCGCAATAAATTTATTACAGTATATATGCAAGTACATATATAGTGTATTAGTAATTTAAGATTGAATTATTTAAGCAGTGAAGATTCAGCTTCGATCGTTATAGGCATTTTAATTTCTAGTAAATATTCATTATTATAAATTTAGTACATCGATATTGGAATCATTTATACGTAGTATATTTATGAATCAGGCTACGACATGAGTTACGTCAGTACGAAGCAAACTTCTTTTTCAATCGTATTTCATTTATTCTTCCAGCATTTGCATTTCATATATCATCTAAATGATAAATATGAGAGAGAAAGAGGAAGAGAAAACAAGTAGTATTGATAAAGATTTTGCTCCTGGCGTTTATCGTGTCACTGCACAACTCTTCGTGACATGAACATTCATGGTTCCGCGTGAAAAATGAGGTAAAGACACGGGTCATAGACATCGGATCCGTAAAAGAAGAAATCGTATATTGTGACCTACAATTCGTATCTTCTGTTCTACCAACAAGGTGTAAAGAATAGCGCGAGCGTGCTGTTTCTCGAATTTATTTTATCTCTTGAATTTATTTCGTGCTTGTAAGAGGACGCAAACAGCAACCGCTCAACCTCTAGACATCTTACTTCCCACTGGAGAAAAAAAGTGTTTCACCATCCCTGAAAACACGGCGGTCTCACGGAAGGAATACCGAACGACATCACCGAAGACAGCCATTGCCAAAACTCTTGGAGCAAACAGGCCCTCGAGGAAATGGTAGAAGTTTGGAAATACGTAGCAAGTTGATTTTACTTCGCAATTTATCGAGTGAAAGAAGAACGGGCAGAAAGCCCGACGTGTCATTTTCAATTTTCTCGTATTATGTCATCTCCACCGGAAAAAAAATTATATTTTTTTCCCTTTTAAATGTTACCTACTTCGTCAAAATGTTTTCGCATGAATTGCAAGACGAAAGTTTATGCCAGTAACTTCGAAATAAAATTTGCAAAAACATAATCTAGAGCGAACCGTTTGTATATGTATACGTTATTGATAAAAAAATTGTATCATAGATAAAGACATACAATATAAAATTTCCTCTACTATACATTATTATTATACATATATGTGAGATTTTCATGTAAATATTCTTTTCTCACATAATTAATAAAAATTCTCCCGTAATGCGATTTTGAGTAATTATTTCTAATGCTAGCGTCAAATATCTTATCCAAGTTATACATTTTTCTGATTTTATTATTTAGTTTAACACGTAAGTCGTAATGCGCGCAAATGCAGAAATTAGATAATTCCATTTAACAGCAAAATATACATGGAAAAAAAATATAAATCGTAGTATTATTCATGAAGAATAATATTGCGATTCATATTTGCATCCATTACATCCTTTACTCATAATTTTTTCGTGATTACGCTACCTTCTAATGAGTGGAATTGTTCATTTGTAATATTATTATTTAAACAAAACTGCTGCGATGTGTGCTAACAACATACTCAAATTAAACTTGGATATGTTTGCACGCGCGTATCTCGCGTGGCCAGAGAATTACACGAAACACAATTCCTTGCCACATAAATAGGCCGTAGTAATCCAATTAATTAAATGCGATATGTGTAACGATGTCACATTTCGTACAAATGTTCTCTCGGTTTTAGTTACATACATTGCGTAACGCATGTAACTACCAAAATGTACTCCCGTTATGTCTGCACGTATTCTTGAATCTATCAGAAAATTGAAGTTACTTTTTATACCAGAGCAAAATCTCCTTATAATAGCGATATCCCTCCGCGAACCAAGTGGAAAATTAATAAGAATCATACATGGATATATTTTATACCCCGTGCTATACTTCGCTATAAATATACTATAATTTAGTAAATAATATAATTAGTAACAACGCACTCTCTAGTTGCACAAAACCGGCAACATGCGAGCGGTATTTTTTTTAATTTTATAGAAATTCCTTGCTGGAGTATATCACACCCCACCTGGTATCCGCGAAGAGATATAGGACGGTGTTCATAGACGTTTGCAAGATTCGAGATAGTCTTAAACTAGTGCTCAAGATGTTATGAACCAATCAGAAAACCATATTAGCACCTTAAGACATTACTTGAGAGACGGTCTTGAAATTAAGAATGAACTATGGATACCGGCCTTAGTATGTCATTATAAAGAGAGCACGATGCGACGATAGAAACTATCATTAATATTTACGCGTTACGTAAGAACACAATTGAAACTATACTTGCGTTGTAGTGAACTTTGCCAGATATAGAATTATATTCTTAGCATGCGCGATGTAGATTCTCATCGATTGTTGATTATTAAACGGAAACAGCGTTTTGGACCTGCTTCCATATCATGAATTTATTTACAAACGGAATAACGCGAGAATAACGAGGATATCGGATGAAGTGTGTGTGCGCATTTCATAAAAATATATAGCATATAACACATATTGTAAAATATATATTATATTTAGAGGTACATTTACATTACTCTATCGTCTAATGTCTTTCAATCCTCTTTCTCTTCCTCTCAGATTTTTTTCATTAAATTCTCACAACGCCCCCACTCGCGAAAATACGGTTAATTACAGTCGCGTGCACTTTAATTATCAGATGATGGCCGGATGTTTTAACTCTTACAATGCGCATTTTGCTGCAGCGTGACGAAACAGTAACACGAAAAACAATTCCATTAAGCTGCGATATGCCATTTCTTCATTATCAGCTTGAGACAGACTATTTTCAGTTAGTTGGAATTCGCGATTGCGTCAAACTGATATGGATCGTACAATTAATAAAGTCAATTTAATAGCTTAAAATACAGCAAATAACGAAAAATGAGTGTTGCATATTTAATACATTCCAAACACATGAAATCCTCAAAATACGCAAAATGTTAATGAAAAATATGTACGAGTTTCTATTGACTTATTCAATAATTAGTCTATATTATTCCGTGCTGTGTACAGCAAAATATTTTTAAATCGACGAAAAGCGCAATGCAAGATATATCTGAATTTAAATAATCGATAAAGTATCCATCAAATATACCAAGAATTATCACAGTAAATATTACAAAACGAGAATTTGCAATTTATATCCTCCCCTTTTTTAAATAAATTTATTTTTTTTGTCTCTCAATCCTTTTGTGATATTGAAAGAAACCTATGCCTCCACTTCTCTCTTCTATGTGCCATGTTGGTGTGCGAAATGATTCTGACTTCTATTCTGTTCTGACACTTCTAAATTGTCTGGGTTAATCTCTTTAGATAGTCTCTCTTGTCTCTCTCTAATTTTTGTTGAATCTCTCTTCTTGCCTTTTTTTCAGAACTTCTATCCAGAACTTCTATCCATTTTAGTATCTGATGGAGTCACAGGATTATTTCTTAATGAGTTTCCCCTACAATATTTTAATTCCTATACGTCAAAGAAATAAATCGAGCGAAATAACGTTTCGATGAATAACCGCTGCACTTCGATATGGAGTTTACATGGCATTAATGGCCAAAGTTAATCAATTCCGCTGATTGATAATCGCTAATTGTTCGCAGGAAACATTTTGTGTTTCGAACGCGACGATATGCGGCTCACGATGCTATCTGCCCGTTTGAATTGTGCGAATGGTATAGCATGACGATCTTGTATAAACGCTGTACGCCGCAATAACAAATAATAAGGCCAAGCGCCAATAGTATTATAGACATATCGTCTCGAAATATTCAACACTTTATAAAATACAACCTATACATATGTTCTATTTGCTTGAGCAAATATCGCAAATTAATATTACAAAATTATCATCCAATATTATCTTTCAGAATATGACATACAATGTCGTAATAAAGAATAGTATTTTACAACACTAAATTTTTTTTAATACTTAAAAATTTTTAAATTTCATTCATTTCAAGTCATGTTTTTTATATTATAAAATAATATTTCTTTTCTTACTCTCTTTCTATTCTCTTTTCCAAAGTAACAAAATTAAAAAAAACCTATTATGTAATGTAACTATAATATACACGTCTGACTTTTTCTCCAAAATTATTGTTTCATGAAAAATTATAAAACTCAAGTTATATTTTAAGATAAATTTTGCGTAAATTCTTTATAATTAAATCATGGCTGCAAATATAATGTAACAAAAACCAAACTGACATTAATTTATTAAATTATATTTTACTGAAAGTGATACAATTTAAAAATTAAGTTTCCCAAAAAATTTTTTCAGCTTGAGAAAAAATTATTGATCGATCAAATAATATTAGCACAAAGAATATATTTTTAATATGACCATATGTCATTTTTCTCATTTTCATTTCATAACATTTAAAAAATTATCTTTTTTAAACTGTAATGATTTTAACTTCTTTAAAATAATTTTTTATAAGTTAAATTATTTCACTTTTTTGATGATTGGCAGGATATTTAATGTGTCTAACTCATTCATGGTAGTAACTCGAAAGTTACATTTTTTGAGTTGTATCATTTTTTAAGTAAGGGAGCGATATAGGTACTTAAATTTTTCTTTGTTTCGATTTATTATAATTTATCGTACATTTAATTCATTACTACTTTTTGTGCTTTACGCTCTTAATATTTATAATATTTAGTAATTGTTTTTTAACGATTATTTATTGAAAGATAAATTTTTATTAATATATGCGCGCTCAAAACAATATATTAATACATTTACTAAAATCTCTGTTAAATTTTTCCCAAAGAATAAATTTTTATTAATATATGTGCTTCGAAGCAATATATTGATACTTTTACTGTTGCGTAGAGCTCGAGAAATCGTACACGACAATACGAAATCGTGGTCGGACAAAATCAAAGGATCACTTACACGCGCTTACACGTATACAGACGACGGGAGAGTCTGGATCTCGGCAGGAAGAAATCTCGGTAGCGGCACAGTTAAAAGCGATTGTCAGTGCTTCCTAATCCGCTTACTATTACCCGAAACTCCGCCGCCGCCAACACGTGATCTCCACGATTTGGGATCTTTCCAATCTGGAAAGAAATCGAGGACCCGTGCTGGGGTGCTGGTGCTGAATTTTTTCGACTGATGATCAAGTCAGAGTGCGGATCATGTACGAACAGTATCTGTCCAGACTACGGAATATTATTACGAGTCCATCTTACATGTGTACGTGCGTAATCGCGACTCAGGGTTTCCCTTAGACGTCGCGAATAGTCCGACCATGAGTTTATCTATCGAAAAGACTCAGGGTGTGTCGAAAGACACCCCTAGACGAGGTCTCAGAGCGATCCAGGGACTCGAGTTCCCCCAGGCGACATCGCTATCCGTACATTCGTTACAACGCGTCAAATGGAAAACGTTGAAGAGCGCGAGAGTGAAAGCGTCGTACAATCTGATAATCGTTAGCGAGAGCGATAGTGAAATCATCAAATGTACTGTAATTAATAAACGTTAATGAGATACGGATCACCGCAGTGGAGATATTAATGTTGTCTCCCTGATCTACAAGACATTTACTGAAATCTCTGTTAAATTTCCGAAGAATTTTTTAAAATATTTATTTACATTTAAAACAGACCTATATATATTGAAAATAATGTAATGCTTAAAATGCTGTTTTAAATACGAATATGTTTGGAATAACAACCACGATTAATATTGCATAGCAGAAAAATAAAACATCATAATTTCATCAGAAATTCATATATCCAAGAGATGACATCTGATTTCCAAGTTATACGAAGAGAAACGTTGACGATGCATATCCCTCCCGTCAATGAGCAAACACATTGATCGTATATAAATCACGCAAGTTTCGAGATTATGATTTTGCGCTCTCGTGAGCCAAGTAAAGAGAACGGGGGGAGAAGTCTCGCGGAGTTATACTTAATCTTTCTCGCGCGCGACGGCTCTTGCTAAATTTTCGAAAAGCTCGTCGCGAAAGACGCCGTCATGCTCACGAAGAAATATTAACCCTTAATTTCACTGGCGAGGTACAAACGTACTCTCCACCGCACTCAATTATGCGAATATTTCTTACGTAGTATAATCGATGTTGCCGCGCACCTCCATGCATTTTCAGCGCTGGTATCTCACACTATAAGAACCACTGATAAGTGCTTATAAATAGATATCGTTCGTTTAGAGCATGTTTTTGTACCCCACATTTTTCCTCATAATTTTCTTTCTTTACAGTTTCTATCAACAAATCTTTATCGTCAGTAAAGCTGATTGGAAGACTGATTGAAATATGATCGAATTGTAGTTTTAAGATGACTGTTATTTGGAAAAAGTTCTATCCTAAAGTTAACTATCGAAAATTGGAAAAAAAATCTTTATTTTATTTCTCAGAGCCATAAAAAACTTTATATTTGTAATAAATTATCTTTCAGTTTCAGAATGTTTAATTATTACACCAGACCAAAAAAATATCAATTTTTAAAAATTTTACTTCAGTTAAAACTTTTATCATAATTGGAGGATAAAATAACTCCGCGAGTGGTTGTGTAGGCCAGATTTTGCCAGTGCAGTTAAGGGTTAAAATCTATTTCCGCGCCACTATTTGGTAGAGCAATAGAAAAAATATACAGGAAGCGTCGCAATAAGATGGAACGCCCCTTAAACGGGGAGGAAAAGCTGAAAGTTTCGGAGGCACGTACCGTCGCCATCGGTCTGCGGGGATGGTAACAAAAGAAGCATCGCATGCGAACGAGAGGAAAAGAACTCAACCGAATAGAGAAGAGGGGCTTACAAAAACGAAGGAGAAAGAGGGGTAAGATAGAACAGAATGGAGAGACCTAACCCATATCGGAGCAGTGATGGTAGTGGTGGCGTAGTAGTAATAGTAGTAATAGTAGTAGTAGTACTCGTCCTCGTTGTCGCCGGTCGTCGTTGAAGCGAAAGCGTCCGATGAAAAAGTCGTTCGTCGGCGCCCGCCAGTCTGGCCAATATTTTACTATCCAACAGCACCGTCCTGGTTCCGCCCGCTTCCAGTTTCGTCTCGTTGCATCTTCCTCCCCCTCGCGCCAATATTATCCGCAGCTTCCTCCTCGCTGGGCAAGAGAGAGGCGATGCGCGAGAAGGAAGCGCGAGAGTGAAAAGAATCAAGAGTAAGAGCGAAAGAGATAGGTCTAAAGGGTAGTGACAAAATGGTTCACGGCCGACGAATATGTGTTCCGTCATCTGGATTTACACACGTCCAGGGAAACCGAACGATCCGCTCGACGTCACAATAAAAGGAAAGAAAATTTTTGTAGTTGCCGCCGCCTTAATCTTAACACGGAAACGGAAGATAAGGCTCGAGTCGTCGAGAAACGGAAACATCGCGATGCTTTATGCTCGAGGTTCAGCTACGTTTCTCTCTCTCTCTCTCTCTCTCTCTCTCTCACGTAGAATTGAAGAAATATTGATTTTTTTTCTACCTCTACTGAGATCCCGAATTTTTCCGGTTGCCGTGCTGTGACTCTGCGCTGAGACTCGGTAGATAAAGAATTATCCATGTATCTGATATATCGCCCGTTAATCCGGCATGGGCAGTCGTTCTTTACGTGAAGAATTTACTCGAGTTTACGATAAGATACAAGATATTGCTTTCTCATGGTACAGCAGATTTTATCGATGTCGATATTACAAGAACGGATCTTGATTTACGTAACAAACTCTCTTCTGAATTTCCGAACTGAAGGAAAGTATTCGAAGGAAAATATCAATAGTTCCCGAGTTATGAGTGATTGAAACTGAAAAACTTGAACCGATTTATATTAAAACGCAATAAGACAGCAAGAGCTTTATTGTCTGTTTAACTCCAAATAAATTTTACTTTTCCAAAATCAACGTTGTTACCGTTATGAATGATTGACTGGAGAAAATTGTGTTTAATGTGAGAAATTTATAATTTGCAACAAATAACAGGAATCTTTCCTTTCCCAAGAGAAATCGATAAATACGTATGCGATAAACATATTCCAAATGGTCTTTCGTTAAGATGAAATTCTAAGAAAGTATTCGTTGATACAAATATGTTACAGTTAAGTTAAAACAGTCAGAATAGAGGTGGAACGTAATTCAGGATAACGAGATTTACGACACACAACGCTGCATTATTCGAATTTATGCGTCAGTCATTGTTAATTAAGAGTAGTTAATTAAGAGCTCGGATAATGTCACGGTGCGGTAACCAGAAATTCCGTGGCGCTTTTCAACTTCGCGGCGGGTAAGCAAGATAACATTTTCGTGCTTGGTGGGAAGCCTTGCGAACAGGTACAGGAAATTTATCCGCGTGTATAACTCGAAACTTTTTTTTTTTCTAAAATCAATTATATGGCGGAAAACTGTTTAAACAACGAAGACCTATCGAATCCCGACTTCAAGATTCTCCTTCATTTTACCCGATCCAATTGTGGTACATACTCCTAGAATTCCGGAAAAGTCACCCTTCGTTTCCCGAAAGAGCGTCCTCTTCAAGAGGAAAATTTCCGAGGAAACTGAGTCGATTCCGCGGCACACGAGATTACAAAGATGGAACAAAACTTGCCCACAGTTTCTCGATCGTTTGGCGAGATCAAACCTGCAAGGTAGATCCCAAGGGATGATAAAGATTACTGCATAGTGATAGCTCTTGGGATTAATTTTAGAATCGGTCACGCGGTTATTTTACTATGCCGTAGGTCTTATACAAATTACCTCAATCGTATATCTCGAAAACGTAAAAACGTAATAAGGCACAGCGGAATGGAAATCATAAAATTATTCTTCCCCGATGGAAAATACATTGCGATATTATTGTATGTACATTTATAACGGCAAAATTAAAATGAAAAAAGATATATAATTTAATATAATTTTAATAACGAGCGAAATTTTTGGAGGCACTTTCACAAGCGTTTGTATTCTATAATTATAAATAATATATAATTACACATTTTCGCGTTTCGTATATTTTACAAAACGTTGAAATTACATTACTGATATTATGTTTATCGAATATTATATGCATATATAATTGCGATCTTCTAAAATATTGAATTGAAAAACATTTTTTATTAAAAAGTGACAAATGAATTATTATTACTTGATCGCGCAAAATCTTTCAAAACATTGTAAAATTGGAATAAGCTAATACTAACGTCGATTTAGTAAAATTTCCGAAAAATTGGGCATGCACACACTGTTAGATATCGAAAGAGCACCCGATTTTTGTAAATGACATTTTATTATTTTTAACTTCCATGTGTCAATGTAAATCAATTCATTTCTGTGGTTGGAGTTTCAGAATAGACTAAATTTAAATCTCAAATTTAATACATTTTCTTCGGTTAAACTGCTTAACTCCATTGTTTTAGTCAAACTGATGAAAATAATATATTGGATAGAAATAGTGGCAACCTAGAAATGATGAAAAATAACTCAAACTGGATATAATTTGACATTATGAATTTTAACACAGTGTACGAAACAAACGATTTTTTTTACGCGACACAGACTCATCTGGGTCGAACTCGGCAAAAAGTAGGATGTAACTCCAAGAAACGCGAAATAGATGCGCAAACAGCCAATACGGTCAACCCCTTAAGCCAGTAATCGATATTCTCAGCGATCAATGCTGCTCTCATATTGGGCCGTGGATTTGCCACGGTAGAAGAAGCCGCGTTTGGAAAATTGGAAAACTATCGGTTGCCTGACGGGGCGAATCACTACGAAGACAAAGGGCCGACGAAACTTGGGCTACGGAAAATGCCTTTGCCAATTTAGGGGTTGTCAAGCCCCTGAAGGACGGCGGCAAATAAAGCCGGATATGCGCCTGACACTTGGAAATTTCGAGTGCCGTGAACGCGAGACGAGAGGCAAAATCCCTTTATGAACTTTCTAACGTGTTCGACGCATACTTTTATAAAATGCGGCGGGAGGTTGTAGAGTGTGGAAACACCCGAAAATAGCCTGACTACGAAAAAGATTTTTCGCGACGATGAATTTCCCTTATACATAGTTATGAATCATCGATTATGAATGGTTATATGAAAAATCGCGACTTGAAAAGTGTAACAGTAGTAATAAAAAATTTACTTAAAATCCGAAAAATAAGTTTCGTAAGTCGTAATATAATAGGATTACAGTTGTCTTAAACAGTTATCTTAAATATTTTTTTAAATAACAATTACAAATATATAGAATATATTCCGTTAAAAGAAATTAATGTAATATAGGATTAAAAAAAAACAGATAGTAAGTGCTCGAGCACAATAACAAAATTGTTAATAATAACGTAATCTTATAAAAGTCATTGGGTGGAAAGCAATTAATAATAATAAATGATAGGTTTCTGACTCATCAAATTTCAATATAAAAAATTCCAATAAGATACGTGAGATACGTCTCATCATAAGCGCAACGAGTGTAGTTTTATTATAGACTATTATAGATTTTCTATAATAAAGAATTTTAATATGATTGGGAAAATGGAATACTGAGTGAAATGCAAGTCCATGTCGTTTTAGGAAAGAGAATAAATAAAGCTTTAAAAATTGCAATTTATTTTCCTTTAGCTACATAACGTAATTGTTCTAGAAAAATTTTTTAAAAAAAAGATGTCCCAAAATGTATTTAATATAAAGTTGTAAAAAAAATCAAAGCTTTAAAAAGAATTGCAGAAAAATAATTTCCAAAATTACGTGATTCAAATATGAAACGGCACTCACAAACTTATTACAATTAATTAGAATAACAATATTAAATAACATTATTATATAATATTTGAACAATACTTAAAAACAAGTCTTAGGAAAAGTCATCTTCTAAGAAAACTATCGTGTCAAATCCATTTTAATATACAAGTACGTGAAAAAATCTACACATCATTCACAGTGATTCATGATTAAAGCAACGCTATTACATCCCGGCGAAGACGCACTTTTGTCACAATGTCGTACTTGTGCAAAAATAGATGTATATACAGCGCGCCTGCTCTCTTGCTTACAAGCCATAAACAATAAACTCACCGAGCGAAGTATCACCGAGTGTACGATCGTAAGGCGAATGGATGTGACACGGCGAGAGTTGGCAAATGTTGCCTAGAGGTGTCAGTCGACATTCTCGACATTCCTACCACCTGCCGTGTTAGAGGCGATTTGCTTCACCTGTCTGTACTGCAATGTACCGGTATGCAAACGGCGGTATTCCATAATCCACGATTCTGCGACATTAATCGATGAGATCCAGACATTCGGAAAAACGTAATAAAGGCGGTTTGACTGACATTGATAAAGATTTATAGAGCCGCTTATTAATTTAAAAAATGTCAGTGTTAAGACGATATTACGTGACGTTTCCTTTGGCAAAGAGAGGAAATACGCAAAGGTGACAATATGTATAAAAACGGAATAACAATCAGGTTATTTTATATTTATTTATATATACGAGTATATAATATATATGCGATATAATCTTAGTAATGGCAATGTTATGCAGTCTATAAAAACTGAAAAGAAATTTTATTATCAAAATATATATATGTATATATGTATATATCGTATAATTTA
>NW_017305180.1:6825857-6833380 GCF_001594115.1 Trachymyrmex septentrionalis
TAGAATAAATTATACAAATATACATATATATATTTTGATAATAAAATTTCTTTTCAGTTTTTATAGACTGCACGACATTGCCATTATTAAGATTATATCGCATATTTCATCCACTACATTAACGTCGAAAATATTCTGTCGCCTGAACTTCTGCTTCAGTAAATATTGACGGAAAAACAACGAAAACGAGGAAACTCGCGAAGTAGCAGTTTCTACTTCGCGGTAACTGCCGTTCGAGAAACTCGAGCGAATTTTGGTCGAAACGCGGTAAACTTGACTTGAAACCGGTCTAACCGAATTTTGAGTTAGGATTAACCCGATGCATTCGATTGGAAAATTATAGATACCACACGCGCTTCGAGAACGAACATCACGTACGGGAGCGATCGGGCTAACTTTGGACATCGACGTTCTGCCGCGATTAGGGATACGGACAGACGATCGGGGAAACCATCGAAATTGTCGCGGTCATCATAAAGTTTCTCAATTATAGAAACGAGACGACTGTGCCAAATATTCCACGATGTGGAAATAAATTTCGTTGCAACGATCTTAACTTTTCGTGGCGTTAACCGCAGGCAGAATCTGCGAGAGAAAACGTTGCGAATTTATACGCGTGCGTTTGTCCCACATCACGTGATATCTGTCGAAGGGAAAATGGAAATTCCATGAGAATCCGATCGAAAATCACAACTTTACGTCGAAAACATTGCCTCGCGCTACGTTACATTGTGGAGAACTGTCAACGCGCGGTGAAAAGTGCAAGCTACAAACAACTGCGTCGTACTATCGACACCACGCGATGTATAAAAAAAAAAACATTTAAATCCCCCTCTCTCTCTCGCTCTCGATAAAATAAATTCTTTTGTCCCGCCCGTCGCCCGACCCGAGTCCTCGGATGCAGTCATATCGATACGCGGTACATCGATCGCGTTCAGGGAAAACTATGTAGGTATGCAACGACGTGATTTATGCGACCGTACGATTTATGCTATGTACATTCCGTATTCTAAAATATAATTCTCTGCACAAACAGTTCGTGCACGGTATGAAAGATTACGATGTATTTCCATGTAAATTTAATTTAATCCGACATTTCTGTAGCAACGCTATCAACCCAATGCGCGACAAGCGCATACATATCGGATTAAATATGTAAAACATTTAATAATATCTTAGTAATACCTGGTATCTTCCAAATTTTTGTGTAAATCCGTGCTAAAACACGGAAGGTATAATTTTTGTATAAAATATTCTTTCATTGCTTCGTTTAATCTTAGAATGCAATGACAAAGACTAATAATAATAAGTGTCTTGAAATAATGTATTTAATACTTTAAACTCTAACCGAATTCGATTGTCATTCTTCATACCAAAACATAATAAAAGAGATCTTAACATTTATAACTCGAGGGACTCGAACCGACAAAATTTCGTCCAAGGCTAAATCTAATCTTTTGGTTTCAGTTCTTTTACGTGACGATTATCGGATTTTCCTTTTCGGTAATTATATATCCATAACGATTACCGTTATCACTAAAAGAACTGACATCGAAATTGAAAGTTGAGTATCCTCGGACCATAATCATAATCAGCCGAAATTTTTAAGTATCCATAATGTATCCATAACGTAATTTCGGTCTGAGTTCCTGTTTATAACACTCTTCAAGATTTCAGTTTATCACACCGAGAAAAATGGTCTGGTTGGATTACATAGTAATTCTGGTGGAAAATGGACGAATCAGAAATTTCTGATTAAGTCTATTAGAATTCTAGAGTTGAGATAATTAGAATTCTGATTAATACAATTATTCTGGTAAAAATTCTAGTAGATTTTACCAGGAACATTGTATCAATCTCAGAATTCCGATTATTCTCAACTAGAATTTTAATAAATTCAACCAGAAACTTCTTTTAGTCCATTTTATCTCGCATTACGTATTTGCAATGCAAATTACGTAAAACAAGATCGATGATCCTATTAAAAACGATGAATTCTTGTTCGATGTAAACTTTTAATTCTTATTCTTAATATTGAACAAGGAATGTCTTAGGGCTGTCTTAGGTACTGTTAAATTGACTAGCAATTTAATAATTTCATGCTCATTGGCACCTTAGAACGGTCTTAATGGTGCTGAATAAATGTTTAAGTTGCATATCGTGTATTACACGCAAATTATCAATCATTGAAAGAGAAGAAACTGACAAGGCTGATTATAGCGCGCGGTTTCAAATACAAATCTCTGTATTAAAGGAGACACGCCGCCATCGGAAGCGGCTGTATTTTCGCTACGCATTCAGCGTTTAAACTCACTGGCGTGGCGCCCGCGTGTCACGTTGACGTTGAATGGGATTCTCATACCGTACCGACAGAATTCAACAAGCTTTTCGGAATCGGACGAGCGTGCGGCGTTTAACGTTAACCGATCGGGAGGATAATACACGGGTCCCAGGGTAGGAGGACGTACACGAGAAAGTAAGACAATACAACACGCGACGACTGTGCTTAACTGCACTTAACTATATACACACCCGTTCACCTTCGTGGCACTAGGTCGCACACACAACCTTTGCTGAGAATCGATAAACGGAGGATTCTTTCGCGTTTACGTGCGGATAATCGATTCGCCGGTATACAGATACATACGTATAAAATGAAAGACGACACGGCGCATATCCATAAAGATTGTCCATGGGACGGCATATGATAAGGGATTGCCCGAGGTCGATTATTGGAATACCCGCAAAATCGCGCGGGGACGCGGCGAACGATACTCGCAATAACTCCGGAAGGACAGGCAGTTCCATTATTTGCGCTCGGAAGCTCCGCGAGGCCAACAATTCTTATCGTTTCCTCGCCCGAGCGGTTACTACGTCTCTTCCGTTCTCTCCGTTTTGCCTCCGCCCGACCCGGCTCCGGTGTACGCACATAAAAGAGAGAAGAACCTCGAGTTTTACGCGGTGTCTCTTCTCGGCAATGGCGCATTCAAACGCGCCGGTAAACGGCGACAAGTCGCTAAGAGACTCGAGATATTTATGCGAATGTCTCGCATAAATACCGCGATGGCCGTGGAACGAACGACTCTTGTGCGAGTTTGTGATTTCAATATCCGATTGCTATATAATACGTTGCAAGGAGACTGCTTATTATTTCCGAATTGCGTCAGATTAACCTGACGAAATTGAACACCCAGAGAAAGATTTCTTTGATTTAAACAAATGTTTCTTTGCTATACGGTTAAAGACGAAATTTCTTTGATTTGAACATTATTTTTTGAAAACATCAGTGAAATGTAAAAAAAGTCCACCGGATCCTACATCAGCTGTTCAGATGCGCAGAAAATTCTTTATTTTCGTGCGAATGTAACAATACGAGTAAAATAAACGTTAATATTTTGATAATCATTGGGCTATTCATTAAATAACTAATTTGGCATTTGAATAAAGAAGAATGAACTAAATTGTCGGAAATTATCAACCTGGAATTTGCGTTACTTATGTCATTGCTGTTTATAATTTGTATTAATAAGGACCCGAATTGAAGGGTCGAAATGTTTATTTTATTGTTTATCGTATTGTTACATTCACACGAAAATAAAGAATTTTCTGTGCATCTGTACAGCTGATGTAGGCTCCGATGAGCTTTTTTACATTTCACTGATAGATTCTTTCGAGCCTCATTTTATATATTTGTTTTTGAAATCAAAAATGAAAAAATTTATTTGATTTAAAGAAATTTATTTAGAGAAGAAACAATTCTTTAAATCGAAGAAACCTTTCTCTGGGTGAAAGAATAAAGTTGTGATTTCTTTAGAAACGCAAGTGAAATATGCTAGAGAGAATTCATCAACAAGCAAAAACTATACCCAAAGTTTTCTTCTTTCTTTTGAACAAAATTCTATAATAATATTCTATAGTAATATTGCGTACTAGAAACCACAGTAATATAATAATAAATATAGTGCACAATTACATTACAGTAGTATAATAAGTAGTAAATATAATGTAGAAATTAATTCGAGAACTTAAGTTTTAAGACTTCAAAAATATTTCGCGATGGCAAAAGAGAAATTAGAAGGCAGACAAAACAGAAATATATTATAATACAGTAATAAATCCTAAGAGAAAGTGTAATTAGTAAATTCAGAAAACTACGAGAGTAGATACAAAATTAAGTAAAGAGTAAATTGATTTTTTAATAATTTACACTTCATATTGTAAATTCTCAAAATATTTCTGGAAATTCCATTAGAATGTTTTAAGATCTAATAACTCTTCTAATAACTTTTCCAGTTTAATTTAGTAACATGCCGTTCAGTTAATCGATTAATAATAGAAATATTCTATTTGTAGGAACCTCTTTAGATATTCCATACGTTTATATTGAGTTAGAACAAAAGTTCGCAAGTACGCTACGACCTTCAAAATTCGAGCAGCTGTAACTTCGTTAAAAATGAAGAACATTTAAATTTGTTCAAAATTTTTTCAAAAAGCGTTTTAATCTTTAAAATCTCTACTTTCGAAAAGACACGATGTCCTTTGTGTTTTTACGAGTTCGATAATTTTTGCATATAGAAAATTACAAATTACTGGAGAAATGAGAAATTTTCTTCTCATTTTGTGAGTCTATCACTTGCCTAAAAAGACTTGCAAAAATTTCCGACTTTCTAAAAATTTTCCTTACAAAATCGTCTTAGTGTTCCTAAGATTCTTTTGCTACTGAACTTACAAATTCAAGAAAAACAGTATTTTAATTGTATCGCCGATTACTCGTAACTCCGTTAAAAATTATCGTACCACAATTCAAAAATAGATTCTTAAAGCTGAAACCTTTTACTCTATCGAACGATACAGTTGACCATTTTTTTTGTAAGCATATAAACATGATGCAAATAAGATAGCGCTACAAACTTTTGTTCCGACCCAATATTTAGTGTCGGTTTCCTTGCACGCCACCTTGCAAGATTATGCCCCATTTTCCATGCGATCTCCATGCTGATTTCGAATCAATCAATGTTGCACGAGCTTGTCCCGTGTAGCACCGAACTTGGCGACGAGGCCACGGTTGTTTCGGACTTCGCGATGTAACCTGGTGCAAGGCAGCACGCAAGGAAACCACCAGCAAAGCCTGCTTTGTATTTACCTTGTGAGCTAAGAACTTAAACCGGACGCACCGAAGGTATTTGACTAACCAAGGAGAAAGTCACGTGTCTCGTTTAGCACAGTAGAAATTCGACAAAGGGAAGAAATAAACGGGCTGGTGGATGTGTATTTTGCGCAAACGCCAACTTCGTTGTAGGAAATGTAGGAAGGGCGGAAACGGCGAGAGGAATGCTCTCTTTCTCTCCCTCTCTCTTTAACGACGCCACGTTTGTCTGTAACAGAGCCGAAGGGTTGAACGACGACGTTCGTTGTCTTTGATACTGACTGACAACGCCCTGAACATGATTCGATTACACGCGCACGAGGAGGTAACCACTAGCTGAAATATTGTTCCCAGAGATTACACGATTTCATTTGATTTCATACTATTTCATCTGATTACAAATAATTTTCTTCACTACACGGAGAGAATTTTCTCTTAACATTTACCCTTAAATTATGAGTTGTGGTACAATATTTTACAGATTTTCACCATGCACTTCAGTAAAATTGATCGAATTTATTTTATATTTTATTATAGTTTTATCAATGAATGAGAGAAATTTACACAAAATTTTTCTTGAAATATAATGTTGTCACACGACTATCATATTTTCTGGGTAAACTTTAAGAGAAAAATCTCTCCGTGTACATATAGAGTCATTTGGTAAAAATAAACGATTTTATCTAATATTACACAATGATTTCCCGTGATTGCATATGTAATTATCGGACAGGAGGATTTTTACAAATTTCATTATAATTTTGAGAACACTGTCCCACGATTGCATTAAGTGATTACCTCCTCGCACGCGTTCGTACGTGTACGTACTGCGTGCGAGTCACGCGCAAAATAAACAATTACGTCGAATAACCTGTATTTTTTTAGTCGGGATCCAGTTACGCGAAAGTAAGAGCCGCGGACACTCCGCGTTTCTCCGCGTAACGACTGCACGCCGTAATTGTACATTGCGGCGTTCCAACGTGATCGCCACAGAATCGTGAATCTCAACCAATCGCGCGTTCATTCGCTCGTAATTCAGTAACAAAGTTACGCAGGCGACAGAGGAGACCATTGCGAATGAAAAGAGTCCATGTCTCGCGAAAGGTACACCGAAAAAAAATGCCTTGGTAAAAATGGACGAACCGAAAGATTATGATTACGTATATCAATCAGAATTTCCGGTTACTTCGACAGTGTATGTCGAAAAAATCATTTATCAGATAAGTACGGTGTACGCTTAGGACGAAAATTGAACTTGTTCTGTTAAAATACAATACTATCTCAAATTCATGACGATAAGACACATATCTAAGGTAAGAACAAATATCTAAAAGATATTATAAAGAGTCTAATAGCGGTTTTCATTGGCAGAACTAGCGTGCACTCAATGCATATTAAAGCTATTGTGCACTATTCTAATCTAAATATAATATAAAAGTAAGATATCTCAGTTGATAAAATGCCCAAATGTGTATTTTATCAATTAACACAATAAAATCTATTGAACATTTCGCGGTTTAATTCGTTTCTATATTAAACATACAGCTTTATGTCAATTTGTGTACAACGGCTTTAAAGTGCACTGAGTGCGCATTAGTTTTGCCAATGAAAAACGCTATAAAAAGCATTCAATCTGGACATTCTGCGGATTTTTCTGTCTTTTAGTCATCATTATCACCGAAGGCAATCACCATATTATCAAGGCAAGCATCTTAAAACATGTATTAACTCATCATTTGCTAATAAAAAAATGTTTTACATCTTATCCCAAAGTATGACAATAAAATAAAACAAATATAAAAATAGGACACCTGCAAGATTCTAAAGAATCTACTAAAGGACATTCAATATCTGGACGGTCTTCGGATCTTTTCTGAATGTTTTTTAATTATCGTCTTCAAAAGTCGACAATCGTGTATTGCAAATATCTTAAAACAGGATGTGTTGGTCATCGTTTGCTAGCACTGTTTTACAAATTCCTCCAAATCCTAACAATAAGATAAGACGATGACCTAAAAGATAGTCTAAAGAATTTCAAAGCCATAATATCTACATATCCATAATATCTATATATCCAAAATATCTACATGTTCAGACCTTTTCTGAAATATCTTTCAGTCATTATCTAGGAAAGCGAAAACAATCGATCATATTATAATGCAAGCATCTTAAAACATGTGTTAACTCGTCGTTTGCTAATATTGTTTTACACATTATCTCAAATCCTTACAATAAGACAAATACCTAGAAGATATTTCTAAAGAATCTAAAGAACATCCAATATCTAGTTCTTTGGACTTTTCTAACAATCTTTCAGTCATCGCTTTTAGAAAAGCAATCACCATATTGTAACGTAAATAACTTAAAGTGTCTACTT
>NW_017305180.1:6833480-6836271 GCF_001594115.1 Trachymyrmex septentrionalis
ATGTTCTTTGGACTTTTCTAACAATCTTTCAGTCATCGCTTTTGGAAAAGCAATCACCATATTGTAACGTAAATAACTTAAAGTGTCTACTTAAAATGTTAATTTATTGTTTGCTAATATCGTTTTGCAAATAAGAAAGGCATTATTCAAATATTGCATATGAATAAATAATTCATAATTCGCATATAAATAAAAATAACGCGCGTAATTTGACACTTATTAAACAATTGGCAAATAACAAAGGTAGTATAAAAAAAATTGAATATACGAAAATAAAGTATTTTAACAATAAATCGATCGTTAAGAGAATTGCTGGGCAGAAATACGGCAGATATAAATAAAATGCAAATATTCTTGAATAATACGTGTACTTGATATTAATGATATTCCATTTATGGATTAAATGCATAAAAGTCTGTAGAAGCATTCTGAATGCGAATGCAGGAGCATCGCGCTATTACTTTTCCCCTTCGTTGTCAAAGCGACACGTTTTTACCGTGAAAAATTACAATATGCCAAGTTTTGTTGCAGCATGTAACTGCGCGTAACTTCGAATCGATGGACTACGGCATTCCTAACACGAAGGACCTTGGATTTCGAAGCGAGCGGCGAAACGATATCAAAAAGTGGTTGTTTCGCAACAATTCGCAACAATTCGCAACAGTGAAGCGCCACCCTTCGGCGGAGCCGTCGCTATTGTTATTGTCGATTATATGACACTTTGTATTTCCTGCATCAATATTCTATTTGATAACGAACGTGTCTTATTCTGCAGGATACGTCAAGGAGAGTCACGGATTCTCTCGGATTGGGCGATTGTATCAGGGATCAAGGCTGTCATCGCGTATCTCCACGAGCAAGAAATAAAAGGAAAAAAAAAAACAAAAAATTAACGAGCGACCTGTCAACGTCAAGTAATCCTCGCGCGATAAGTGTTGCACGCGAGAGGGTGTCGCGACAAAACGTCGTCTAGAAACTCACCTCTTCGGCGAATTCGAAATCACCGTCGAATCTCCTCTTGCATCTCACCCCCGTGGCAAGAACTAGCAGCACCGTGGCCGCGAGCATCCACGAGAATCGCATGGCTGAAATCGTCCCTCCGAGTCCTCTCCTTATCCCCGGAACCGTCACTTACTTCACCGCGGAAGACGCTCGCGCGCGCGGCGCGACAGAACGAAGGTGAGAGAAAAGAGATGAAATAGACACGCGCGAATTACACCGTCAAACGGTGGGAAGAAATATCGGGGGCGGTTGATGCGGACGTTGCAACCGATGATCGACGTCCGGCGCACGCGAAAACTCCGACTTGACGTGTATGTGTATATGTATGTTACGCGACGCTCGACGCGGAACGGAAACGCGCAGCTCGATAGCCGAACGAGTTGTGCTGTGACCGCGCGAGGTGAGGCGACACCGTCACTGCTGACTGCCGTTGGTTCATGCGCCGCCAGAGGTGCGCATGCTCATTGGTAGGATCCTCGACGAATTGCGCGCGGGGTGGGGGGGGGGGACGATAGCGCGCGCTATTCGCTTTCGCTCGGCTCTTATCGTCGTTCGCCGTACAGCTCGTGCACCTGTTCGGCTATCCTCGACGTGGACACGCCACGCCGCGTCCGTCGCTAGTCAATACATTCTCCAGCTGCTAGTTCACCTACCCACCTACCTACCTGATGTAGCCCGTGGCCCTGATGGAGAAAAAGGAAGAAAAGGGTTGAGGGGAATTTGTCGGAGAGGGACACCAGGGAAAAATCCAGTCCCGCTCTCCCTAGACGATCTCGGCCGTTCAACCTGATCGACCGCAATCTTTTTTTTTTATTCTTCATTCTCTTCGTTACGATTGCCATTACTATCATTGCTTTCTCTTGTTATTTTACTATAAATCGTAGTATTGCGTCCCTTAGAGGACAGAGATATCTATACAGTAAAAAGAAAAAAATTTAACTTTCTGGAATAACGGGGTCTTTTGTTTACTGACATTTATAACGTGGAATATTAAACTTCAGAATGTATGTCAATACATATTTTAATTACTATAAATATATTAACAATAGTAACTTTAGATGTAGATTTAATAAGTAATTCACTCGTCCTTGTTAACTCGTAAAATGCAACTGCTTTAAAACTCAAAATTCTTCAAGTATCATTTTTATATTAAATATTTTTAAAAACATCTAACAAAAAAAAACGAATACCTATAATATTTCAGTATTTTTTACAGTTTAAATTTATTACACATGCAAAAAAAAGTATACTCAATTTCTTAATATGCTTTTTTCGATCAAACAAAACGATTATAGATTATATTTAGTTTTCTTCTTCTACTTCCCAAAATATCCAGAAAAAGCCGTTTATTCGATCCTTTTAGTAGAAACGGTAATTTGCTTTTATACTCTCGAGACCTCAACTGAAGAATTTATTGCTCCAAAAGCCCACTCCACTTTGTAAGTCCAATGTGGATGCGTGTCACACGAAAGAATGTATATAGTTCCTAGTACATGTTGCTAAGTACATTTTCAGACAAGTACAAGTATTTCTTTGGAGATCACTATCGGTGAATCAATCATATCCAAGAACAATCGCGGTAAAGAACAAAAATAAATCAATTTATAATCAATCTATTCATTCAATCACGGCTTTTTTTATATCTTTTGAAAAATACCGGGAAAGAGCATCTTTGTCCATCCAAATTTTAAAAAAATGTAGAAAACAGATTTAAAATATACACAGAATTGGAATGTCTAAATATTTTCAAAGTGATATATCTAGATAAATATATATATATATATATATA
>NW_017305180.1:6836371-6837644 GCF_001594115.1 Trachymyrmex septentrionalis
TATTGTTTTATCTCTATATTTTGGAAAAATACTAGAGAACTAATGTGCCTTTTAATCTAAGAAACCCATCTGCTCAAAATTGTACAGCTATATCAATCACAACCTATAATGAGATTATATTTCTTTCATAGTCGAAACGTGCCGCTATGGATGTAATATCATAACGATATATATGCGGAGCATATCCGAAAAAAAGTGCTTGTATAAACATTTATCCTCTGTTATTGAATTTATATATTTCATGTATCTATATATATTAGAAGATAAAAACTGATAAAAATAAAACGGTAGCACCACATATATATCAAAATATTTAAATGCTATTTATAATTATTAAAATAAAATGAAAACATGATACAAAAACAGCAAAATGACAAATGAGAAGGAATTCCATGTTGAATATGAATAAACGGAGTAGCCGACTTCGCTAGTTGATAGAACGAAGATATCCGTCTCATCTTCATTTAAGATGTATATAATGCCACTTATCGACTGAAATCATACATTATAAAAACAATTCAATGAATAAATATTTTAATTTACATATATTTAACATCAATAATATTTTCATATAATTCAAGTATTCAAAAACAGTGAAATTTTTAATTCCCATCATAATTGTTACAATTTGGGGTGTATAAAGTAACATTTGTCAACTGAAAGTGAAGAACATTAGAACATTATAAATATGATTGTATATAATAACAAAGTAAAAAAAGCTAATGAGAATTATAATTCTCATTAATTTTTCAGAAAATTTACATTTCTTTCCATTCTATATTACACTTGAGTTACCTACCTGTCGGTTCTACAGGTTCAGGATCCACTGGTTCAGGTGCTTTGTCTAAAATTTCTTGTGCAGCTTCTGTAGTAATCTTGAAAGGACTTCCCTCCACTGTTACATTAGAACTGCAAAAATAATATATAAAATAACCTCTAAATTATTTTATCTAAGACATAATTTAAGATTAATCTAAGACTAATTTTTACGGACCATTCTATGTCACAAGGTAAACCTTCTTGTTTGATCAAACTTTTCCAATGTTGATGTACTTCATCAATGATATGTAGGGCAAATTCTCGTGGTTTTGCTTCACCATTAAATGCAAATTGATTTTCTGGTTTTCCATCCGGAATTTTATATATCTTAAACCATTCAATTGTGGCTTTCATTAAACCTGGATAATGCTTTTCAATGTCACTTATATCTACAATCATAATTATCAAGTTAGTAATATATGTAAAATCTATTGAAATTTTTTTGTATATTTAA
>NW_017305180.1:6837744-6841527 GCF_001594115.1 Trachymyrmex septentrionalis
GTAATTACCATTCATTTGATCAGCCAAAGGATCATTAACATCAATTACAATAATCTTCCAATCAGTTTCGCCTAAAATTGTTCATAATGAAACATACAAACTGTATGTAGCACTGTATTTTATTTGCACATAAATTATTCTAATATTCTATACATTTTTCAGTATAAGCATTAATCTAGTAATTTTAATTAATAGACAAATTAATTAGTTAACCTTCATCAATAAGTGCCACTGTTCCAAGAACTTTTACTTTTAATACCTCGCCTCGTTCTGCAACCTATATATAAATGCAAATATATTTCCATCAGTTATTATAATCAATTACAATTATTAAATTACATGACAAAAAAATTATTAAAAATATCACTGCAATTATTTCTCACCCTATAACCTATTTCAAGAACATCAATAGGATCATTGTCACCTTTGCAGCCTGTTGCTTCATCCAAAACGTCAGGATTTTCCCAAGTCTGTTAATTATATTATTTAGTAAAATTATTTATGTTACAATAGCAAGAGAGATAAATTATAATATTGTATATTATAAATTATATTATATCAAATAACTTTTAACAAGAGGTAAAAGATAGTATTTCTTATAGTAGATAGTTAAGAAACCAGGAAACAAGATAACATTTCAAAAGAGATAAGAAAGAAATAATTGTCGAGTTTTAAGTGTATGCCTCGATTACAAATTCACACACACATATGCAATACAATATATTATGAACATGAGATAAGAAAAAAAAAATATATATATATAGATATGCTAGTGTCTAATGCAATTGTTAATACTTCCTTTTATTATGTTCAGATAATAAATCAATGAGATAATCATGTGTATTATCGCAGAACATATAATAATTTATTTGGACAAGTGATAGATATAAAAGAATGTGTTTCATAGAAAATGTATTTGCCACGAGACACATTATTGCGTTTCTTAAAATAAACGAAAGTATTGTAAATGCAATATTTTTAAGAATTAAAGTTATAAGTTATTATATAAACTTTCTTTCATTTCACTACAAAAAATTCTTTTTATTTTTCAAATTTTTTAAAGTTTTACTTTATTTTAAATATAATTTGTATGTTTTATACATACTGGATGATTCATTTTAATTTTCACAGGCAAATATTTAAAAAAATATATAATTTTACTAAAAAAAAAACCTTCCAAATAAAAATTGTATGGTGTAGAGTAGAACATTCAATGGTGACATTTATTTTTATACCATACAACTTTTATTTGGAAAAATTTTTTGGTAAAATTATATATTTTCGAAATATTTTTTGGTAAAATTATATATTTTCGAAATATTTGCGTATTGAGATTAAAATGAATCACTCTGTACATGTGTTCTATAAAATAAAACTCAGTGATAAATAACAGTTCAAAATAACAGACCAATTATTTTTTAAAACTTGAATTCCTACTTCTGTAATACCATATATAAAATATAAGAATTTTTTGTAGTAAATAAACATTATTCCACTGAGATAAAAACAAAATTAAAAAATAGATATTAAAACAGAATAAAAAGAAGCAATTAAATAACAACAGAGTTACTAGAGTTCTTACTTGGGGCAAAGCTCCATAATTCCATATGTAGCCATGATGAGGGAAACAATTAGCGACAAATCTCAATTTATCCTTCTTAACATCCTGTTTAATGGGATTCAAACTCTCTTTAAGACAAATTTCCATTTTAGCGTTTGTCCACCTTGGTATTTCAACAATCATATGTAATGTCTTGTTGTCTTCGTTGGCAAAGAGAGGAACATCATGCATGGGCGAGATTGGGACACCCTCATCATTTTCTACACATACGAATAAAAGAAATTTTTTAAATACTTTAAAAGAAATATTGTTAAATATTGTTAATTCAAAATATTTCTGTTATTTCATATAGTAATTCAAAACATGTTATGCAAGAATATATCAGAAAAATCTCTAGCACAAAAAAGACGATATAAAACTTGGTGAAAATATGAATGTATAAGAACATATGTCTAGAGCATGATTGTAACTACTTCCTCATTCATAAAGCCTATAAATATGTACTTTCACTGGAGTTAAATATCATAGGTCATTGAATTAGATCAATGCACGAAATAATATCGCGTATATCATGACAAAAATAGCTCGTGGACGTTTGCTATTTCAAACAAATTATTATTTCAGTGCGAAATATACCGTAGTGAAATATGCAGTAATGAACTTGAAACCAGGATTGAAATCCGACAGTTACGGCGCGATCGATCAAACTGATTAGAGTCCCCTTAAATGATTCATCATTAAGATGTAAGCGAAACTTCATGCGACGTTGTGTCATTCGAGAAAACTCAAGTCATTAATAATAACAATAAAAATATTAATAGCATGCACGCAAGAACGTGTATCCGTGACCCCGCAACGACGAAGTTCACGATATTTTGCGTAGACTTCCGCAAATGTTGCTTCATCGTTTATTTGACTACGTCACGTCGAATCTACTCACTGAAAAATACCCTGTAGTTCGTGTTGTTGAGTGCACCTCTCTCAACGGTCGTGTACGACATGTCTTGGCAAAATTTCGTGAAAACAGCGAGCTTTCTAAACACCGGTCTACTGGTTACTACGAACCGCGACGGAATAACGAATTTCGTCAAACCGTGGCAACGTAACACGTGCAGCGTTACCAGAAACATTTCTGCCATCTGTCGTCCTGCGCGGCAATCTGCAAGTGTCTGCAAACCACAGGAGGGTACAGAGAAAAATTTTGTTATCAATATCAGTTGATAAAAAATATATTTGGCAAAGTTTATTTGATATATCAATTATATAAAGTATAACAATCCACGATAAACACGCGCATAACATGTCATTTTATCCTTCTTTAATATCTAATAAACAACAAGAACAAAATGATACATCATGCGCATTTTAAGTGAAACGGAACCAAAATCAAATGTCTCCTCTGTTTATACAATATACTTTTGATAAATATTTAGTATAACGCTCCCACCTCCAATTTTCTGTAATTTTGTAAATTTATATATTTTTATTAGAATATATTTCGAGATACGAAAAGAAACACCTAACCAAAAATATAGCTAGGAGATACCAGAGAGAAACCTGAGAGAGACTATTCCGGCGCCTTTTTCCTGTTACCGTCGAAATCTCCCGTACACTACCGCCAATACATCAATTTCAGTTTGGAAACTACGTGACTATATACATTTTCTTACACTATCGATAAAATCGTATCGTCGAAAGTAGATGTGGTTCGTCTCTGTAATACATCCTCAGGACAAAAGTATGCCGACTATAATTACTAGTATGTATCAAAGTCTCTATAATTACTAGTAATTGTAGAAATTTTTAATAAATTCAATCTCTTCTAAATATATATTGTCCATTTAAAGTATAATTTAGCAAAAACGAGCTATAAAGACCTTCCCCCGTCAGTTTTATCGGCGGTTATCTTTTCTTTGTAAGTATACTCACCCATAAAACAAACGAGTTACTAATAAATTTAGTAGCCCGTTTTTGCAGGTAAGTGTATTTTTAATTTATTTTTAATTAATCTTTTTATTTTTATGTCTAATTATTTGTTTGTATTACGCTAATGAAATTGCAATAATTTTTTTAAATATTATTCTTTATTGTATTATCTAATTTAAATAAAAGGAGAGTTACTTAAAAATTACTTTAATATTTTATACAAATTTATTTTTGCTAAGATCTTTAAAAAATATATATAATTATTTTAAAGAATATATATATAATTACTTTAGAGA
>NW_017305180.1:6841627-6850611 GCF_001594115.1 Trachymyrmex septentrionalis
ATTTTTAAATCATTATCAAATAAAATGATTAAAAAACAAGCAAAAAAGGCTAATTTTACACAAATAAAAAATAATATTTACCGCTAGGTTGCTCCATCGGTGCCCGATGTCTCTCCCAGATCTCCACCTCCTCTCAGAATATGCACAGGACACTCGCGTAAATCACTCGCGAATACACTATAATCGCGTGCGGACTATAACTTGAGTCCAATAACTTGAACGGCACTTCCGAAACGCGCGACGCGACGAACCGGCTGCGATTCGTTTACTTTTGAAGTAAATCGACGACGAGGGTACGTTAGCTTCCCCGTTGGATTTTTACACGAAGAGAATGATTTTACTCAATATCTAAAAATTTATCTAGATATATACATTCAGATATATCCGAAAATTTTTAGACACTTGAGAAAAACTGTTTTTTTTTGTGTAAATATCCTCTGGGTACTGAGCCCTCCCACCACGTCAAGGTGTACCCGTGAGAGGGAAGATAATCTAAAAAATGTAATATATAGCTATTATCTATATTACTATGCAATTACTATGCAATCGGTTAACTTTTAGAAACGAATATCACGTCTGCAATTCGTTATCATTGCGAAGTAAAGTCAGAGCAGATAAAAGGGCTGAATCTTTTATTTATACATAGATGATGTCTGTAAGATATGATTAGAGTCAATAAAATGAAATTAATAAAAAAGGTTAGAAATTAATAAAAAAGAGAAACTCTTCTTTCTTTTATTATCGATAAATAGTTTACGTTTAATTTTTAAACAGATCGTATAACGAAAGGTGCGCAAAAACAAAAAATTAATTAAATTATTAAACTATATTAATTGTGAAAGCAGAAATTGCGTTATATGCATAAGAATATTCATATTAACATTGCTTTTTTATAACTCGTGTTATACCGTTCATACAGACAAGTGCCGTTCTTTTTCACATTTTTTTTTTTTTTTGAAACATAATAATCGCAGAAAATGCTAGATATAATACGAAATGTTGTATTTTATGAATATTCACATAATACGATTACTAGTATGATTAATTATTCATAAAGTACAACGTTTCGTAGTATATTTGGCATTCTTCGTGATAAGATTTCAAAAATTAATATGAAAAAGAATCGCACACGACACGACTGCCTGCTTGTACGAATCTCGGTAAGAGAATGACTGCGCGGTAATTATGCGTAGACGTAAACATGACGCACGGCTCCGTACCACCCTGTGTCATCCCCACCTCAAGGTCGCCAACCGTTTAACTGTCGAAATATTAACGCATATTTTACGACGTAAAATAATATATTCTTTACATTTTTAATATTCTCCGATTAGTGAAACAATTCTTACATGTATCTAATTGTAGTGGCGCGAGTCGTTTAATATGGTCTCATAATTATATCGTGATACACCAAGGAACATATTTGACGTTCATTTTATAATTTTAAATATTTTGTATCAATTAAATGTGCTGACAAAAAGCAAGACGTAAAAAGAGGTTTTTACTAGCGTGATATTTTTTTTACATAATTGTTCACGTAAAGTGCTTTTGACATCCTGATATCATATCTCAATATCATATTTCTTTTTATTGCTCTTTTTTGTGATTTAAAGAATGTATGACATATTGTTAATCATTATTTAATTGTAACAAATAATGATTAACAATATATCATACATTCTTTAAATAAAGATAAATGCAAAAATTTATTTTAAATTATGAAACAATTTCGACTTAAGTGGACAATATATTATATGTTTAGAAGAGATTGAATTTATTAAAAGTCTCTACTTGCTAGAGTAATTATAGAGACTTTGATACATATTAATAATTATAGTCGGCACGCTTCTGTCCTGAAGATTTAGTACAGAGACGAACCACATCTACTTTCGACGATACGATTTTATCGATAGTGTAAGAAAATGTATGTAGTCATGTAGTTTCTAAACTGAAAATGGATATACAGTCGATTTCGATTGTAACAGGAAAAAGGCTGGTATGACCTCTATCAGGTTTCTCTCTGAAGATTCTAAACATTTATACTATGCTTTTTTAGCAACTAACATTGCTAATCTTCTAGCAAATACCAGCATATTTTGAAAAAATGCGTTATAAATTATATATTTCCTTAGCTGCTATAGTTTTCTCAAAAAAAATATGTAATTGTATAAATTAAACCGTATAACGATAACAATACCTTATCGACAGTCAGGAGAGGAATTGAATCGACTATTGTATTCAAATAATAATTTATGTGGATTCGACAGTTGATATGATATCATGATCAGTAATGCCTGCGCTCTTTAATTATCCCTGGTGTTTCCAGTTTAGAACAGTGATTAAAATTGTAAATTTTTTAACATTATCTTGAACATGAATAATAAACACAATTTCACAAAAATAGTCACGTTGTAAAGTATATATGTTTCTACAAACGTTTTTCATTACAATTTAAAGATATAATTTCTTATACTAAGAATTTTAGAATGATATTCGTAGACGGACTAATGGCGAATGTTTTTCAAATGGCATTTATTAGTTACCACTAGAAAAATTGATCGATATATTGAGTTATAATATAAAATATATTTGTCTAATTGCATACAACTGAATTTTGTGATTTTAAATGTATTTAATCATTTTTAGAATTGATTCGCTTGTTCGCCAAATTGTTGTAGCGATGACTGGAGTCGCGATTGTAAAATTATGTAATAGAGTCGTGCAATAACGCCACGTTGCTTATTTGCATCATTTGCGAGAACTTGCGACCCTCACGACGAAACATTATCGTTAGTTCGCTATCGTGATATTTATAGCGCATAAATTATAAGAATTGCACTCTTTGCACTCGCACATGAGTCAGCTATTGAATCGTGTTACCGTCAACGGACGCTCATCGACGTTCAGTTGTTTTGTACGAAGATTTCACATATCATCACAAAAAATGGTTATTGCTGTAAGTATTCTTTGATGTACTCATTTTAGCACATGATTCATCAATTATCTTTCCTAATTGTATTTTAAGAGCCTCCTTGTAATCTATCATAATTAGGTGCTTTCCAGCAAGGACAGTCAGAAAGCACCTATTGTAATCTATCATATCCTCAGGGGATGATACACAATATAAATTCAGTTGTAAAATCATTCATTACAACTAATAAAACCTATAGAATGTGATCGATTCTAAACACTACAATGATAATGTTTGAATAATTCTGGTTACTTTATCTTGATTGCTTGTCTATTGCATGATTGTGATAAAAATTATAAAATCATTCATTAGAACTAATAAAACCTACAGAATGTGATCGGTTCTAAACACTACCATGACAATGTTTGGATAGTTTTTAATTAAAAAAAAAATTATTAAAACAAATTTATGCTAAAGCAAACAATGTGTAATTGCAATTAACATTTATGTGATGTGTATATTTATTTTTGAAATGACTGCTCATCGCTGGTCATTTGTTATATTTAATCGAATAGATATCTTAAATATGATATTGTATTATCTAATGAATATTTATAATTTTCTATTAAAGGATTAATTATCAATTATCAATGATTTTCAAGGTTGGAGACAAATTACCCAGCGTGGATCTTTTTGAGAACACACCAGCAGACAAGGTGAACCTAGCACAAGCCGCAGCTCAGAAGAAAATCGTAGTGTTTGGTGTACCAGGTGCATTTACTCCTGGTTGTTCAAAAGTAAAGAAAAAAACTTATTCTTTTCCAATTCAAACAATTGTTAAATTTTTGATAAATCCAACAGCTCTATCTTAATAAAATTAGAAACTTTTTATTTACATATAGTTTTGAAAGTAATTTTAATTTTCATATTAATGCAATATCTTTTATTGAATTTTCAATATTGAATTTTCCATTTATAAGGTAGAGAAGAGCTATTCTGTATTGATATATCTTCAGTTGCTATATATCTTCAAAAGTATATCTTTAAACGCTTCAACCACACAATAGCAAGCAATATCACTTATATGTTTACAACTGTATAAACATGGCTGCTTCTTGAAATTACAACTGTATAAACATGGCTTTCAAATGTTTAATGCATATTGTTCAGAAACGTGAATATTATCACTGACAGCAATAGCTCTGTGAACGATAAAGCTTTACCCTAACAAAAAATTAATTTATCTTAAATTTAGTTTAGCAAATTCTTATAATTTTATATATACATATATTTAGCAACAGAATAGGTTTTTGTTTGATATAGATTATATTATAAATATGATTAATTTAATTATCAATATTGATTTTCAGACTCATTTGCCTGGTTACATTGCAAAGGCGGATGAAATAAAATCCAAAGGAATTTCCGAGATATTTTGTATCGGTGTTAATGATCCATTTGTTATGGCAGCCTGGGGAAAAGAACATGGTGCAACAGGAAAAGTAAATGTTCATTTAATTATTAAATTTAAAAAATTAGATCTTTTACATAATGATTGTTATATAAATTTAAATTTACTTTGTCTATTATAATTATTTTCTTAAGAAGTCGTTTCTATTCTTAGGTACGAATGCTAGCTGACCCTAAAGGAGACTTTACAGACGCCATGGATCTTACTGTGGATTTGTCAGCCTTAGGAGGCAAACGCAGCAAACGTTATTCTATGGTGGTTGAAAATGGAATTGTAAAAGAGATCAATGTTGAACCAGATAACACTGGTCTATCTTGCTCTCTAGCGGATCGTATTAAAGTTTAAAGCAGTTTAAAACACTATTTTAATCATCAACTTTACAATGTATAGACAGAGCTTTTTACAAGAGGAAACTGAGATTAGCATTAAGGAGAAAACTGAAAGTATTTCGGCTATTTCAGCAGGATTTTTTTAACGTTCTTCTCATATAAACATAGAAGTTTATGCAACACATTGAAACATAAAAACAGAGTGCTTTCTATTTAATGTCTCAAATCGACACAAACATTCTATCTTTCTTGAGTTCTATTCATTCCAGTGAGTAATAAAGATAGAACAATATGTCGATTTGTGTCAAGTAGAAAACATCCCAGTTGAGACCTGAATGATTCAGAATCAAATCAATTGAGCCGATATATCTGTAATTTTCCCTTTTTGCTAATTATAAATGCTTTCCATTTAGTGACACAAGTCAACACAACTATCGTTCTGTCTTTATTATTCATAGAATGGGAAAAAATAGAACATTTGGGTCGACTTGTATTAATAAATAGAAAACATCCCTAAATACCCTCTTGTCCTAATTGATGTGCTTCATGTATACATATTCTAAAGCTTGATTATTAAGATTTTCCGTTTTCATATTATATTTTTCAACGTGTGTGCTGTTAACGTAGCACTTTATTCCTCGATTTTAGCGATTTCGCTTTTAAAATGTTAAATAGAAATATTACTTAAAAAAGTTGAAATTGTTTTTCTTGGTTCATGACATGTATGATATGGAAATAAAAATAATTCCTTAAATGATATTTCAAAGCACATTTGAGCGATCCTCCTAAATCTTTGAATATGTTTTAAGAATTCCGATTGATTCTTTGCTACGAAAAATTTGATATATTTTATATCAGATACTCGTACTAATGTATCTTGTATAATTTTACTTACAAGTAAAAGTTCAATTTTTGAATGCTCTCCTGGTGTAACAAATTAATGGCTGTCAGGATGCATTCAGCAGAACGTTCATTTTACAACTGTTGGAAGTTTTCTTCTTGCTGATTAGATTATTTTTTTTAGAAGAATGAACTTATCTCTGCAGACAATCATAAAATTATTGCAAAACTGTTGTGTTCTGTTGAACACAGCCATTGTATAGCACACTTTATGTTTGATTGCAACGGAGAACATATCTACACATTCTATATAAGAAATTTTAGAAGCTTGTTTTATACCTGATTTTTCAATTATC
Source organism: Trachymyrmex septentrionalis (assembly GCF_001594115.1). Lineage (NCBI taxonomy): Eukaryota > Metazoa > Arthropoda > Insecta > Hymenoptera > Formicidae > Trachymyrmex > Trachymyrmex septentrionalis. The sequence goes on from NW_017305180.1 coordinate 6,847,535, forward strand.
TGCATGATATTTATAAGCGGAGCTGTCATTACAGTCTTAACTAGAATTAGAACTAGATTATGAGGTGGCTTTTTCAGCCATGTTCAAATTTTTTTAGATTTGAAATCCCTTATGCTATGGGCTTAGAATTACTTGATTGAAAAAAATTCGAGAAAATTTTGCAATTTGAATTAAATTACTAGACCCTTTATAATGAGGTAAAAAACAAAAATATTATACCCTAATGTACAATAATTTCTGAAATAATATGTACATTTCTCTCAGTTGTCGAAAATCGCTGCGGCGATGCTGCAACAATTTTTGATAGATTTTAGAAATTAAATTTATACTTCTATGTAACATCGGACAGATGTCTCAGTTTGCGGCATATTTTACAGATTTCAGGATTACGAAATCATTTTTAAGAAAAAAATTTAAAAAAATATATAAAGCTGTACGTAGCAATTAATTGATTGCATATTATTTTTTACATCTGACGTCAAACAATCAACCTGATGCCTCGAAAGAGCCAAGCTTCTAATCTTTCATACAATATTGTATTACTTACAATAGAAAATTATAAAATCAAATACATATTTACAATATAATACAATACAATATTAATTATTGATTATATTTTCTAAACAACACTTTTCAAACACAAGATAAATTTCTTAATTAGAATATTCTTTGAATTTTTCTTTGAAGTGTTCTTAACAAGAAGCTCAACACAAAGTGTTTTTCTAATGTATTTAGTTATATCATATGGAATTCTCAAGGTCCTTTTATAATAGAACATTGACAAAACATATTAATTTATCAGTTGAGTTGTTTGGAACTTGTTCAGTAAGTTTCTCAACTGTTTCGTTAATATATTTTATTATCAATAATAACTTCTTTCAATTTAACATTTTGATCATTTATTTTACTAGTTTGAATTGCACATATTTCACTTAATTTTAACTTTAGAAACTTTATTATTTTTTAACAGAGAATATATTTTAGATATCAGAGTTTCTCTTTTGAATTGATATCTGATTTACTAAGATTAATATTATTATCCAATTCATCTTGATTTTTGTATATATTTAATTCTGTTTGCTTGATAGAAACCGAATTTTTCAATAATGGGCAGTGATTGACAAGCATATATGTATTTCTTTTTTTATTATTCGTCGAAATCAATTTTTTCCTTGTATGTTTAAATACATTTTTTATAAAATACATCTCATTCTTTAGGTACAGCCAGAAGTATGAGAAGGAATAACATGAGAAAAGCGATTCACTTGCATACCGTAGCAGTTGCTCACTGTCAGTCACAGCGACTTCAAGCGATTTAAGCCGGTATTCATAGTCGATTCTTATTTCAAGACCGTCTTGTAAGTAATATCTTAAGACGCTAATGCAGCTCTCTGATTGGTTCGTAGACCTCTTAAGACTTCTTAAGACCGTACTTAAGACGGTCTTGAATATAAGATCTGACTATGAATACCGGCCTTACTTATCCTACTACGTAGGGAGTTTTTTTATTTTTAATTTTTTTTTAGCACTGTGATTGGCTCGTGTGCAATTGCTATACATTCTAAGGCCGGAATCAGACTATGCATTGAAAATTGAGATTACAGATTGAAAGATTGAAATTTCACCAATGAGGACAAAGAAATTTTGACTCCTTTTGTTCTGATTGGTCAAACTTCCAAGTATCCATGACGGTTATCTAGCCAATCCCGCTCAATCGTGAATTAGCGGTCGCGATTGTGCTTTCCGATCTGTCAAACATGTGTCAGACCATCACCATTGCTACATAGTTTATGGCGAAGAGAGAGAGAAAGGACTCGCGGCGGCACTTGGGTTTGCGTTGCACTTGTATGATCTTTTACGCTTGATTCCTGATCAGGAAATTCGAATCTGCCCTCACAGCCGTAAGTACAAAGTGTGATTGTTATTACATTGATAGTTGATTCCCGATCGACGGTTCGGGATCGTCGAAATCGGGATCGCAGCGCGTTGACATACCGAGGGATCGAGAGAATTCCAGGCCAATGTCAATCTGCATTGGCTGTGCGCGTGCCAAAATGTCCAAGCGGCTGATCGCGCGCCAGCGGAGATCGATGATGGTCGTGTATCGCGTATCGTCTCCCAAACGGTACTATGACGATGCGTAATTCGGTTCATCCGAAGATGTATCTGCTCTTCCTCTTGGCAGCATCCCCGCCCCAACGATCTTGTCGATTAACTCCTAACCCTCATGCGGAATCCATTGTCAGATGAACATTGCGGCGACCAACGACATCGATGATGGCAACGCGATCCTTGTCCGCCTCTTTTTTTTCCTCCTTTTCTTTTGAGATAGTTTCCTCCATAAAACGGGTTTCGTTTGGAGCCTCGTTATTTTCGCCGCTTCGTATTTTTGTTCACACTTATGACGAATCAGTGTATCTATGTATGTGTACATCTATGAGTGCGCGCGTGCATATTTGAAGATATTTTTAAACGAGAAAGAGAGAGCGAAATTATCTTCCTTTTTTGCTTAAACATTTCTCGAGTATTGTTCATATATTTCATGTAAATAATTCTTAAATTACTGTGAGTGAGTAAATACAAACCTTCTCTTTGCTATATAAGATAATAAAAGTATTAATGCACAAGACACACACAATTACAGGAACTATTTTTAACATCCTTAAATAATGGAATCATACTGATGTTAAGAAATAAAACTGTCATAATTTTAATTCATTTTTGAGAGAATTAAAAGTAATATTAAAGCAATATTCTTGAAAAATTTGTATGTTTCAGAAATATATATAGATTGGCTACATTCTGTTTTACGCTTACAACACTTGTAAACATAATTTATTCTTGTTTAATATTTGATAGACAACATGAATAAACTAATACTTATAGCGTGTATGATATATTATAGCATGTACAAAAATAGCACACATCTATAATATTATTTTTTAAAGTATTTTCAAAAAACGTATATGTTCCAGAAATTTCTAACATGCGTCTTTCTTTCATGCTTTTCTTGATATTACGTATTATTTGAAAATTATAACTATAAAGCTATAAAATTAAAATTATTTATATATAAT
>NW_017305180.1:6850858-6871746 GCF_001594115.1 Trachymyrmex septentrionalis
AAATATAATATATGAAATATAATAATATAAAATATGTATAATTTTTATTTCAATTTTTAGATGTCAACTGGACCTACACATAAACATCGTTACAAAAATGTAGGATTAGATTCTCAAGAGTTGCGAAGACGCAGAGAGGAAGAGGGAGTCCAATTAAGAAAACAAAAACGTGAGCAGCAATTATCAAAACGTCGCAATGTTCCAAACATTGTTGCAGATGAAGATAATGTGACATCTACAGATGAATATTCACTTCCTATTGGTACTGCACAATCGGTAATATAATTTATTATTATATTTTTTTACTGTTTTTATGTATAATTTGTTTCATAATAATTTTTCTTTTTACATAACAAAATTTATATTTTAACAGTCTCCTGGTATTATAACATCTGAAATGGTAGATGCATTATATAGTCCTAACATACAAGATCAATTGGCAGCAACGCAGAAATTTAGAAAATTATTATCAAGAGAGCCAAATCCCCCTATAGATGAGGTGATACAAACAGGAATTGTACCACAATTTGTTGAATTTCTTAAAAATAATACAAATTGCACTCTGCAGGTTGGTACATGGAAATATGACAAATGTGTATAAATGTTCTCTTTTGTTGTGTATCAAAGATACATATAAATGATAATATTAATTGTTAGTTTGAAGCAGCATGGGCTCTGACAAATATAGCAAGTGGTACATCTCAACAAACACGTATTGTGATAGATGCAGGAGCTGTTCCTACTTTCATATCTTTACTTGGTTCTGAATATGAAGATGTGCAGGAACAAGCTGTTTGGGCATTGGGTAATATTGCAGGGGATAGTCCTGAATGCAGAGATCATGTCTTAGCCAATGGTATCCTTACACCACTTCTGCAGTATGTTTCTTTATATTTACAGTTTTTATGTGAATTATTATAGTTTATCGTTATTATAAGAAAAATGAAAGATTCTTATATACATGTTGCACAATAATATTCCTATATACATATTATATTATACACACAATAATATAAAACTAATATTGCACTATTTTTACAGATTGCTATCAAAGGCAACACGACTTTCTATGACCCGCAATGCGGTATGGGCATTATCAAATCTCTGTCGAGGAAAAAATCCAGCACCAGCTTTTGCAAAAGTTGCACCATGTTTACCAGTGTTGGCACATCTTCTCAATCATACTGATTATGATGTACTCGCTGATGCTTGTTGGGCTCTTTCTTACTTGAGCGATGGCCCAAATGATAAAATACAAGCTGTTATTGATGCTGGTGTTTGCAGACGTCTCGTAGAACTTCTCATGTATGTTTATATTTATTATGCATAAGATTAATTATATGTGGATTGTATAACAATTGAAAATTTTTCAGGCATGAACAAAATAATGTAACAAGTGCGGCTCTTCGTGCTGTAGGAAACATAGTTACTGGAGATGATGTGCAAACGCAAGTTGTATTAAATTGTTCGGCATTACATTGTCTATTACATCTCTTAAGTTCGCCACGGGAAAGTGTTCGTAAAGAGGCTTGTTGGACGGTCTCTAATATCACTGCCGGTAATCCCCAACAAATACAAGTATGTTTCAATCTTTTAAACATAATAGAATATAACTTTGTTTATATATATCGTATATCAATAATTAATATACAACATTGATTTCTATTAGGCGGTGATTGATGGTAATATCTTTCCGGTTTTAATCGAGATTTTGAGTAAAGCTGAATTTAAAACACGTAAAGAAGCTGCATGGGCAATTACAAATGCTACTAGTGGCGGAACAGCCGAACAAATTCGATACCTCGCAGTGCAAGGATGTATTCCGCCGCTTTGCGATTTGCTTACTGTTATGGATGTCAAGATTGTTCAGGTCGCTCTAAATGGTATAGAAAATATTCTACGCCTGGGAGAACAAGATGCAACTATGCATAATGGTCTCAATCCTTATGCAGTTCTTATCGAAGAATGTTATGGTAAAATATCAATTTGATACAAAGGTTTTCTATGAAAGACGTGTCATCGTCAATAAATATTAATTTGTTAAATTAATTAAAAAAAAAATATTTCAGGCCTAGATAAGATAGAATTCTTGCAATCGCACCAAAATATGGATATTTATCAAAAGGCCTTTGATATTATCGAACGATTCTTTGGGTCTGAGGAAGAAGATACGCGACTTGTACCTTCAATCGATTCACAAGGACAAGAATATCAGTTCACCGCACCAGATTCTTCCCAACTACCAGTGCAAGGCTTTGAATTCTAATCATCTGTCTTTAAATTTCTGAATATAACTCTGTTTCGTTAAACGTTAACGTTATTCGTTCCACAGGGATTTATAATATTCTAAAAATTAGTAGGGGAGATTGTGCGCCGAGCTATTTGTTTATGGGAGGTAAGTGTCCACATACTGCTATCTCAGGTGTTAAACGATAGATATCCTTATTAATTTAAAAAGTAGCTGAAAAAGCTAAGTAACATGAAAATAAAATTTTTTGAAATTACATGCTTTTTCAACTACTCGTTAGAATGGTAGACATCTGCTCTTAATATCTGATCTGAGATAACAATACTGTGGACATATGATCTCTCCTACATTAATAGGAAATATAATTTTACATATTCATTCACTGAGCTTGAGTGTATTTATGTCAGAAGTACAAAATAATTGAAACTGATCTATTCTTCTTTTATTCGAATTAAAAGCAGTAAAAACTCTTGATACATTTTCAATTGATTTCTTTTTTTTTTATTATTTAAGATGAACCATAACTTACTCTATGTTACGACCTGAAATTGTTTTCGAATCTACGTCAAATTACGACAATGTCTATGTTTAGAGCCTTGAAACAATTTGTGTAGGAACACTTACAGATTCATACCTGCATGTATTTAGTATGAGACGTTTAGTTTTTTAAACAAACGTCTTAGTGCTTAAGTAGAAGTGGAGACAGTGATCAGAACAATTTGTCGAGGCAAACTCACACCTCGTCCGACATGTGACTGACGCAGAATTACGAAAAAAAAACTTGCATTACCCTGCAAGACACTAACTGAATGACTGAAGTACGCGACTACGTAGCCAACACGGACAACATTACGCAACGCGGTACTCACCTCCTTACTATACTAGATAGAAACATGACCAATTAAACTTTTTTACTGTAAATACGTATCTCGTAATTTTAAGGCTATTCTATACAGAGTGCCCTCAAGAAACGAAGTAATAGTTTTATTTGGCCGTCAATGCAACAGCTTGCGATAATTGAGATATTTGTAATTTGTGATAAATATAATTTGTACTGAGATACGTGCAAAGTATGCTTTGGTTTTCTTATGTTAAATAATCGTGCGGAATGCAGATTCCAATTATTATATACTTATACTTTTGTTAATCTAGTATCATACAATCAATTATTAATTCTTAATTATAAATATTTGCAAATGTATTAAATAAATATTTTTTATCTTATGTTTTCCATAATTGAATTTTTAAATTATCGCAGAGTATTATATCAATATTTCTCAACCCTTTATTTGCCTATGATGAAAATGAATAGTATTGAAATTGTACAGCACATAATCAGATTTTGGACATTCTGTATGAAAAGTCTATGACTGTATATATGAAATGTATTTATTATTTAGGTTTGACGATACCACACTATATTACACAAACCTTATATATACTATCTATTTTTAGTTACCGATTTGTGAATTATTACGACAGAGAACGACTGTACTACAGCTCATTAGTTGAAACTTTGCTAACATATTACTTTAGCAAATGTAGCTATGGATGCTTGTTGCCAATTTATAATATATTTACCGAATAATATTACATAAATATAGAAAACTGGATTTATCGAGTGATTATGCGCTATGCACATTATTTTTATATAAAATTTTGGAATAAATTATTTTTTATTTTATATATATATATATATATAAAATAGATAAAATCATATATATGATATCAATCCTGAAAACTGATGGATTGGTCTAAATCAGTGTTTTAATCGGTATAATCAACAATCTTTAAATACAACATTTTTACCAAAAAATATAATGTATTCTATAATTATTTTAATTAAAATAGATTTTGTGTTTTTACATTTCGTTTTTAATCAATATTAATAAAACAAATATTACTATTACTTTTATTTCACGTAAATAGCATGAACATGTATTGATAAATTTATTACAAACTTTTTCTGCTTATTAAAGTATTCATTATTGAAAGATTAAAAACCACTTGTCTAAATCATGAATATATTTTTCCCAACGATCTGTAATACAATGTTAGAAAATTTATTAAAATAGAAATAAAGCTGTATAAATAGATATTGTGTATTAAACCATTAGTTATTTTAAGTTTTTCAACTGCTTTTAGAAAATATTGAATTGTAATTTGATATTCTTATATATATAAAATGAATATATTCTAAAAAGCATTGAATGCATATCCAAAAATTAACAAATTTTTATTTAAATCACAAAAAATTAATGAAAATCATGTAAAATATGAAATAAAATTTGTATTTTACATGTTTATTTGATATATATGTATATATTTTAATATTTAATTTGAGTAAGATAACGAATTAACGACGTTAATAGCTAAATGAATTTTTTTAAATATAAATCGTTTATTGTATGCAATTCATACAAAATGTTCATACAAAAAATAAATTATTTGCGTATATTTGTAAATGTAACTTGTCAATAATATTTTGCAATTTTATTATATGTAAATACCTTATATCATTAAACATATTAAAACTACAGTGTATCAGGTCTTGTAAATTGGCAATGAGCAGGATACGATACTTGACATTATTTCAATTGTTGTATGGACTGCCGACTGACACATTAATACAAAATCGAATATCATACATACACAAAATAATCCTAATTATTGTATTTTATTTTGAAGCTAAATAAATATGTCATTCGGAAATATGCGTGAAATCGCTACGTACAGTGTCATTATATTTTTCGAAAATAGAAATATGAAATTGTGATTAGAAAAACTGGCTAAAAATAAAATTTATTTCGTGTAACATTGGCATAACAAAATAAAGTTAAATTAACAGATCTATAGATTTTATATCTTTAGTTTGTAATCAAGAACGAGTAACTTTATCATAACTGTCATGACTGGTAATTGTATATGCTAAATTCATTATATACAATACAAAAAACTATAGAAAATATTTTTAATATTAGAATCTTTTTCAGTTCTGACAGTTTTGATTTAATAAACTGCAGCAATAGCTTACAGAATAAATCTAAAAAATATATAATATGTTCAGCATTACATTCATCATGTACATTAATATATATTTTATATTATACTACTAAAAGTAACACCAACCTATATGCGATTCGTGACTCGTAATAAATTTACAGAAACTAATCATTTATCAATATGGATTCTCCATAATGTTCGCTATTTGTGATTTATTTATATATAATCCATGATAGAAAACCTTATTCAGCAAGATAAGAAGATATCAATTTCTCGCAGTCAAAAAATTGTTTTAAAACTGTATTTCTAGGAAGTAATGTATGTGTTTTAGAATTTGATATTTACAAAGGGTTCAATTAACTGAGATTAAATAGAATGTTAGTAGTTTTATTCTTTTTACATAATAATAATGACTTGACACTTAACATCATGTCCCCTGATAATAGCTCTTTTTAAATATGAATAGAAATACAGCTCATATATAATTGTATTTCATTACTATTATATTTATCGAAAATGTTGAGGCAAAGTTTTACATTCAAGAGTTTTCAATCAATACAAATTAACATGATTTATTTTAATTTCATTAGAATACCGTTTTGTTAGTGACTCGATATAAATAAATAATAATTACAAATTCGATGAATCTGTCTTTCTAAATGAGTCTCTTCGAATAGCAAACTGCACATAGGGCGCTAGCTTTGAATTGACAATTTTTCTTACTTACAAAAATATTGAACTTTTTAATTACATAACTACATCAATGTGCTGTTACAACTGCATATGCTTATCTTCTTTTTTCAATTCAGATTAGCAATATCTTAATTGTGGTTCAGGTTGTACCGATATAATTACCCCATCTGTAATGCGCGTTACAAGTGCAGCCAAAATATCCTGATCGATGCTTTTTGATAGTCGGTTATACATCTGACTTTCTACAAAGTTTAGCTTCTTCTGTTGTGACAAAGAACTGTTAGTTTGCATAGTAAGAATGTAAATAGCTTCTGCTACTAAAGGATTTATTCTATCGCATAAATTATGTAATGCCTTTATTGCTTCTGCATTAATATTCAATATATCGTGAATAATCTGCAATAAATTTATTTGATTGTCAGTTCATATAAATAGAGTTTATATTTGAAATATACGCATACTCACCACAACTTTTTTTTTCTCCGGAGAATGTTCTTTTAATGTAGTAATGATTTCACCAGCATCGTTTCCAAAATCTTTTGGATTAAATATCAGATAATTATCTGCATTCAAAATATCACTGCTCATATGTGCTAGTTTAGTAGCTAAACAATTCATTGTAGTTGTTTCGTTTGCAAATAGCAGAATTACTGAAGGTGTTTTGGGAATTTTTGATATCACTTCGTTTATAGCACATGAAATATCATTCCAGATATCTAATTCTTGATTAGAAAATGATGTTTTGAGGTTTTGGACTGATTCAGTTAAAGGATTATTAAGAATTATAGACTGCTCTTTATTGTTATTTAAAAATAATTGGAAAAATATTCCTACTGCTAATACTAATATGATAATGTAGAAGTAAAGATTGTTGCTTGTATTCTGTTTAGTATAGTCCCTTTTCTGTTTAGTATAGTCCCTTTCATACTTTATTTTCTGTGAACAAATACATCTTTCTGGAGAGAAAGTTATAGAGCGATCTTGTGAACATGAATGTAAAGATAGTATCTTTTCGTCTTCCTTACTAGAACTTTCTGTCACTTGTGTATTTTCATAACTTTGATTTTTAAATAATTCTTCTTCACTTTCATCAGATGAATTTGATATATTTTTTTTCATTTCCGAACTTTGAAAACTATTATTTAAGAAAGGGTATTTACTTCTATCTTCTGATTCTAGAGATCTTCTAGATTTGGAATTAGATAATGTGGATGTCATTGGTGAGCTGTGAATCTGCAAAATAATAATGCATTATCAGTTACACAAGTAAATCAGAAATAATCATGCAGTCTCGATAATGCTTTGTAATCAAATTTAATTTACCTATAGTATCAAATTTAATTTACCTGTAGTATTAAATTTAATTTACCTGTAGTATCAATATAACTCTTAAATAGAATCTGTTTGTCAAGTTATATTCCAAAGATAAATGCATGTAGTGACAAGTGATATATGAGATTTTAATCAATATACTTTAAAGAGATTAATAAAAAGTAGAAAGTAACATCCTAAAGAAAGTTATACATACATCTTTTGTATCTTCTGATCTTAGAGATTTTCTACGTTTGGGTGATATAGGTATCATTGGTGGGTTATGAATCTGTAAATAATAACATAATACATAGAGAAGATATGAAGAGGAATCGCAATTATATGAGTGAAATGTTAGTAGAATACCAAGACTCTATATATTTAAACAGAATACTGCAAATTAACATCATTTGTATTTTATTAGCAGAAATTGAGACAATTTAAATAGCAAAAGAATCAAGACATGTTCAGATTTATACTGGCAGTACTGAAAATCTATGGTGCACATAATATGAATTATAAATTTTCAGTATTAGCAGTATACATATATCCAAATACAGTCTAAATAGACTACAGGTATTTTTTATTCCTGCATTCTTGTACGGTGCAATAAGTTAAAGGGTTAAAAATAATAAAATCAATAGCCTCTAAAGAAAATTTTAAAAAATAATAAATAAAATGCCAATTTGAGCCGACACTGGTTATTAGTGTGTATTTTTTAATAACATCAACTCGGACATCACCACCACGTGTGTTCTCGCTTTTTATGTTATTAGTTTATACTCATATGCGCTACCATTATGTAATTTTGTTAATATATCTTTTGTACTGAAGAGGACTGTAGGTCGAAACGTATACGTTTAATATTTACTTTGAATAAATGTTATTAAAAAATACACACTAATAACCAGTGTTGGCTCAAATTGGCATTTTATTTATTATTTTAAAAGGTCAACTCATGATTAACTTTTAATTAAGGTTTAACTTATTTTAAGTAATAATGAATAATAATGAATTGTAAAACTAAACCTAAATGAACCCTATGTAACCGTCTGTTAACTTCTACCTAACCGAGGTTGGTGAAAGAGACTCAAGATAAAACAAACATAAATTTGTTTCACCTCAACTTATTGCATCGTGTGCATCAGAAAATGCAGAAATAAAAAAACAGACCTTGATGTATTTAAAATATTTAAATAATTACAAAACAGTAAATTCTGCTTATGCCTATTTCCACTAATGTAGATTAACTTTAATCTCGATTCAACTTACTCTTCATCTTTTCCTATTCTTTAGAACTAATTTTTAGAACTAATTTTTAGAACTAGATAATAGATTTCTAATCTTTAAGAATTAGAAAATCTTAGAAAAAGAACCTTTTAGAATCTCTCTAAAAACAGAATCTTTTAGAATTAGAAAAAGACGAAGAGTAAGTTGAACCGAGATTAAAGTTAATCTACATTGGTGAAAACGGCCATTAGTCGGTTTTTGCAGTTAATCTATTATTACATCCTGCTTTCAACTCTCGCAGATTTTGCTATATTTTTACTGGCATTTTACCAACAAAACATGTAACGCGCATAATTAAAAAATCTATTTTCGACAGATTTTACCATTATCTACGTAATGTAAGAGAAAAAAATCCTGCGTGTAACAGTCGAGGATTCCATTCGCTTATCTCGGCGAAGATGAATACGATTTCTCAGGAAAATCAATAAGTAGCAATGAAACCCAAAGACATATACCTTGGACATTCCGCAGCCGGTGGCCTCATCTCCACTCATAACTTATCAGATCGTTACAGAAAGATATAAAATGTTATGACGAACAATGTTATAACCTCATTATAACGGACAGCAACTAGTTGTATCGCGAGTATTTGCGATTATCGCAAATGATTGCAAATTTTGCCGTAGAAGCGTCGCCCTAGTGGCCCTAGTGCTAATATGTGACCTAGCACCAGACTACGCGCGATTGATGAAAATCGATTCGAGATTGGCGTTAGTTTCAGAGGTCATCGGTCGCCGCTTGATCAGCATCAGCTAGATGACGTGAGATACGTGAATGCGGCCATTGCGACAACTGACAGCAACGCGAGCGGCGAGACGTACGTTTGCGAGGATCCGGCTCATCCGGCCGCCGTTGTCGTCGTCGTCGTCGCCGTCGCCGCCGCCGCCGTTGTCGCCGCCGCCAAATCTGAGGGCGTCAATGAACGTCTGAATGCGAATTTGAAGTTGCTATACAGTGACAACATGTGCATTGGTCCGTTGAAGAAATTATGCCATTGGGGACCGCTCTCCTCACTCGGTACGTCATAAATGTCTCTCAAGTCCGGATGGATTCCGATCATTTCTCGTCTCATCAAACTGTCAACATCATCTTGTCAATGAAAACATGATTGATCTCTCGTCATCTACGTTCAGATATATAATAAGAACGATAATTAATTTGATTAAATTCCGATTAACTTAATTGAAGATGATTAACTTCAAAATAGAACTTTTGTACGTAGATTAATTATTAATTTTTTATCGTTTGATATGTGAAAAGAAATATTAATGAAATTATGTAAGGAAAGTGCAAGAATCTGATAAAAGGGATAGAGGAGGTATAGAGGAGAAAATACTGTCTGACAATTGATAGTAATATGATGTTTGAAAAGCTAGAAAAAATAAAATAGAAGACTTTAACAAGGATTTTTCTGGACAAGAGGAATTAAGGAAACTGAAGAAAATATTAAATGATTATAAGTGAGATAACAAAAAGAAGAAACTGACAATCAAAAGCAAGGATTTTATTGTATTTAAATTAGTATATTGATGAGAATTCAGTTATTTGTTATTAATTTATCATTGTTTATCAATTTTGAGTTATTTATTATCTCTGAGCTAATCTTTTTTATGATGTATTAAATGACAGAAAAAGACAATTGTTTATATTAACGAAATATTACTTGATTTTGATAAGTTAATTGAAATTTAATTAAAGTCATCTTAAAATAGTACATGGTAGGCATGATTTTTAAAAATCTATTGGTAATATCAAGAGATATTTTTCAGTAAACTAGATGACGAAGTATAACATGGTGAATTATTTCATCTTTGTTTAACATTGATAAATAACAAGAATGTAACGATTTACTATATAACTGTGCCTTTTGCTTGAAAGCACCCAATAATAGCTTAATATCAATAACATATTGCAAAGAGTATATACTTTAATGTTTTGTTATATTTACAAGGTTTTTACATAATTTTTTTATACATATATAAAATGTTTAGCTCATTTTATTTGATATAAATAATATAAATTGTTGATTTGTAAGATTACCAGCATAAAATCTTGATGGCAAGGAGATTAGTTGTAGATTGCAACTTTTGTTATATTTTGTGTTGCAGCGATGATAAAGTTTATCACATTGATGACGATACACTGTAGCAGACAATGGTGGCCACCGCAAGACAGTATCCCAGCGGCTGCCAGTTTCTTACTGTTCTTTATTCTCAGTGGATTGACTCTCTTCCATTTTATCAGCGCGATTGTTGAAGGACCTGGATATCTCACATTAAAATGGATGCCAGTAATATATATTACACATTTATTATTGTGTGAACCTATTTAAAAAGTGAACACTTTTTTTCACATCTTTGCAAATAACTGAAAATCCATAAACTTAACTTCTTGTTTTCTCTTCCATTATTTTACATTTATTTGATTATTAATAGGAACAAAAATTAAAACGAATTTATGATTCTAATTTCAAATCAGAGTAGTTTGACTATATTAATTTAATTTTACATTATTTAAATATTTAGATGGTAAATATGCATTGTTACGTTGGGCTTTATTATATTTAAATTATAGTAATTAATGATAAATTTATAATACAAAGCATGTAGATTTTGTCGTATTATTAATATATGTTTGCATTAATATGATTCGTTTTCAGGAAAAAGCTACAGATATACAATATCTGCAATACTGTATTGTCTGCCAAGGTTACAAGGCACCGAGATCACATCATTGTAGAAAATGTAAGAGATTAAATATAATGTAATTAAAACATAAAATAACAAATATAAATATAAATATTACTTAAATATTAATATGTTTTTAAAAGATTTGTAAATTTGTTACTACGATGTTAATATAATTTAACGATTTTGGTGCTTTTTCTATTTTGGTACTCTTGCTCGTCAATCTACTTATTGATAGAAAAACACAAAACGTAGTATATACATAAAAAAGTTTAAAAACATTGTTTAATTTTCCAATGCAACTCTATTTTAATTATGCTACATTTTTTTTTATTTACTTTTTAGGTAATCGTTGTGTGATGAAAATGGATCATCACTGTCCGTGGATAAATACATGCGTTGGACATTATAATCACGGACATTTCACAGCGTTTTTGGCAAGCGCAATCGGCGGTTGTTCTGTCTCTTTCATTATATTAACTTCCTGGATAACAACCGTGTTATCACTAAAACCTTTGCCATTCCCACCACCAGAGTTTTATACAATAATATTAGTCGTATTTAGTATTGGTGCATCAATTGGCGTTGTACTTGCAGTAGGAATGTTATTAAGTGTCCAGGTAAATGTTTTTAATACTCTTATATTTAATTGATGCATTAATTGTATAATTCTTCAAATTACATAGATATTAGCCATCTTGAGAAATCGAACAGAAATAGAAGATTGGATTCTGCAAAAATCTCACTGTTGGCGAAATGATACAGATACCGAATATATACATCCATATTCAAAAGGATGGCTTTTCAATATTAGTCAAGTTCTTACATGGGATTGTACTCCCGTCGGCGATGGCATTACGTGGCCAGTTATTGATGGCTGTGATCAATATACATTAACGGTAATTTTATTTAATTAATAATATGTCATTTAATTAATAATAATTCTATAATAATTATTTATTTAAAAACATATATGACAAAAATTTACATAAATATCGCTTACGCGCGTATATTATTATTAACTCTTAGAAACTGTAATTATAATATACTAATTATTATTTTGCAGAGAGAACAGCTTGCTCAAAAATTAGACAAACGGAAAAAAGCACGCATATATAGGATTGTACAAGCTGCATCAGGATCTAAATTTCCAATTAGTCATGGTTTTGGTGTATTTTTTCATCCACTTTGTACTGATGAATCTCGTATTAAGTTGGATGTAGATGATATTGTGATTGTAACACGTTGGAAGAAGTATGCATTTTGTATATGATATTGAATTATTAAAAATTAATTTTTTAATTAAATAATTTGCTAATTTACGAAAAATTTTTATACTTTGTTTGCAGATATTGGTTATTTGGACGAAAAGAACAGAAGGAAGGAGAAGATGGAAAATCGAAATGTATAAGGGGATGGTTTCCACGGCCCTGTGCGGTGGAAGTAATAGAAAAATCTATATGGCTTGGATAATTGATCCAAAATAATTTATTAACTTTAGAAAATTTATGTGACAACATTTGTGAAGATTTAAGAAACTTATTTATAATACAGATTTATAATAATTTTGCATTTTTTAATAGTAAAAGCTGTGAAGAATAAGATAGAAGGACATTACACTCCATACCTGTTTGTGTTCAAATTAATATATTTTTCTTGTATTTATACCTCAAACACTATAACCAATAGATTAAGATATATTATCCTACTATTAAGATATATATTTATCCTATATTATACATTTATTGCATATAAATAAGTAAAAATATTTTATATAAATTTTTACTTATTAAGATACTTTGATGAGTTCTTATACAGCGTGATAGTTTTGTTGTACAATATACATGTAATTATATACGTATTTATACATATAATTTAATAATTGTATACATATATATAATCATTATTTAATAATGATATGTAAATATGATCTATAGTAACAAACTTACTTTAATTAGAAAAATATTATTCTAATTAAAAATATTTTAAATTATTAAAATGTAAGTTTTTTTATCAACTTTTTATAAGAAAAAACACATATTACAAGAACTTCTACATGTTTTAAGATAACAGGAAAGATATTTGTAAACGAATACAATAAATAAATTTGATGTGATTTGCGATGTGATTACGAAGTAATCTGAAAGAAGTATTCCCAGCGTATATACAACCGAGACGGTCTGAAAAGGCCGTGGAAAATCAATAATACAGTGTGAAAAGTCGCATTGACTGAGTGAACTCACTATATACGTGTCAGAGTACATGTACAGTGAGTATAAAAAGTATTCGTACAGAGAAAATATTTTTTAAAAAAACTTTATTTTTAAAAATTAAATATTATCCAGCGAGAAATGAGTCATCGAATTAATGTCGAATCGATATCGATGTAATGATTTCAACATGATTCAATTTGACGTCGATTCGACGTTTAATTGATGATCATTTCTTGCTGGGTAATTAACAATTTATTCATAAAGTATAAAATAGATTATATGTTTCTTAAAATTATATATACCAAAAAGATGTGTATTAATTATAGAAAACATATCATCTGAAAAATAAGCGAAAATTAAAAGTTCCATTGTTTGGATGCTCAAAAAGTGTTCATACAATCGAAAAATTTACCTTATAATATCAGAAATACATTTGTATATGTTAGAACAAAATGTATTTATTTTATAAAATTGCTAATTAATATTTAATTTCTATAAATAAGACTTTTTTTATAACAAATTTTCTTGTACGAATACTTTTTGCTCTCACTGTATGTGTACCGCGCGCAAGCTTTTGCATTATGAGCGTTCGTTCGAAGAGTTTAACATGCAATACGATTGCTTTGCACGATTGCAGGACGTTTTATTTTATTATGATTCTATACTCATCTCGATCGAATGCGTAATGTTAGACGTATAATAATAGGCGAATGAGTGTGTAGCACACAAAGGAAATTATTGCGTAAGGGTCAATGTTACAATTCTTGTGTAAATGCAAGCCGCTAATATCACGTCCGTATCAGTTGTACGCATAACATATATTTAATAATCGGCAGTGAAAGGATCGTACTGGCAACTCGTAAAATATGTAATCGAATGTAATATGCAACAACTCAATTTGCTGCAAATGATTACAGTGTGACAAATGGATAAAAATACGAGATGCCACAGAACTTTAACATTTCTTGTCTTGCAACAGGAACTGCACACACTGCTTTGTCGAAATATATAAATACCTGTCGGCGTTCTTGAACTTTTTATAATTTTATCTGTTTTATTTAATTGATATGAATATGGATTCCTTTCATCCATTCACTCCAGATCTTGGAAATTAATATTCATATATATTCTCTTGCGAAGCTTAAAAATACAAACGAAAGAACAAGATTAATTAGAATATAGAGCGAAATAGCTTTAACAACGGGTAAATAATTTCGCGCGCGCGCGCGTGTGTGTGTGTGCGTGCGTGTGTGCGATAATAATTATATAATGAAGATTAAAGGCTGTCGTGCACAATAAAAAGCAATGCAAATAGCGCGATGCACATAGATATTCAAGAGTGTACTATATTACACATTCAATAAGCGTATCTTTTACTTTGATTTTCACTTTGTATTATTTAAATTAACTAATTTACGAATAAATGAATCAGAGTTATGTTAAAATTATTAATTTCATAGAAAGATAATTTTAAATTAAAGATAAAATTTACATATATATTTACATAAATTATGTACATATTTTTTAGAATAAACAGCTTTATAAAAACATTTCACTTTAATTTAAAATAACTTTTTAGATCTTATTCTTTCTTTTTATAAAGAGAATTTTAATGGCTGTTTCAAAATTACATATTTAATGTACAAAAATTAAAATGCCAATAAATTGCAGAAGTATTTAGGAGTATAAAATAATCGAAGAGTATTCTGTAATTTCTAATGAACTTTATTAATTAAAAAATATTTAAGTTTCAAGAAAACAAAAAAATAAACAGTTTTACATACTCACATTTATATAATTGCAATAAAAAAATAATAATAACACGTTATTTTCCGACAAGAGATCAATTTTATACATATAATTGATGAAAATAGTAGTAGTTACATCATGTATCGTTACATGACATGTAAAAGGAAATACATATATAATTACTACTTACGGTAGTACGTGATTTCTGCTATGTGTAAATCGTAGATATTCTCCTAAACGAACGAAGAGTGGAACCGGTTGTAGGATCGACGAAGGAAGTGAAAGTGAAGGATCAATTTAGTAAACGCAAGTGTGCGGCTTTGTAATCCTGTGGTGGGATCCTACTAACGTTTAGGTTGCCAGCAATCAATTGAATACTGCAGTTTCTTATGTGCGGATCTGTCACGAGCACGAAATATCTTTTTATTCTTACTTGTCGTGTAAACAGTTAACTATTTTGAGTAAGTCTCTAATTTATCGCGCGAACTTATTTAATTTATCGCTTGCATAAAGAAGTAATCGCTTCCGACTATCTCTTCGAGGTATTACCGGTATTTATCTTCTCTAATCAGATTAATTTGTATCAAATTTGTATCTTGCCCTAAGTAGTATCTTGTTATGAATTTTTTTATTGTTTCAAATTATAGATTTATGTATTAGAACTTTATTTCTGAAATTAGTCATGTATAAAAAATTATAAAATTAATCAACAATGATTTAAATTTCAGATGGTTGATGTTATTTATATATAAGCTACTTTTTTATATGTTAGCTACATATATTTATTTCTATTACTCTATAATATTTATTTTTACTCTTATGGTATTTAAATTGTGGAGGCATTCTTCATGCAAAAATATTATTGGATTTGCGAAAAAACGATTGAAAATAATTAGAAAATCATTCAAATCTAATATTGCACACAATATTCTATTCGTTCCGATAGTTTCTTCATTAATCCAATAGTATTTTTTCATAAGGGGGTGAGCGCCAGAAATGATATTAATATAAATGTTAAATACAAAACGCATTATAATTAAAACAAATTATTTGAGCACTCAGGAAATATAATATAATCTGCGTAAGTTAATTATATATATATATATATATATATATATATATATATATATACGAATATTGAAACGTTCCGCTCATCCTCAGAAACAACCGGTATTAATAAAATTTTTTTGCATGTATCTCTCGCGTCGTCGGAATGAAGGAAGCGACGCGATCAAGATGCATCTTGCCGGACACGTTAAGGTTTTATTCACACTCGTCCTCTTCTCGTCGATTTCCGTTTTCGGATTTCCAGACGGTGGGCCGGTGGACGCGTGCGTGAAGCCACGACCTAATCAACCCTATCATGGTGAAGCGCGGTCACAACCCTTAAGCACGAGCCCTTACAAGATACTGGCTTCGTCGTCGCAGTACGAACCAGGTTCACAGGTCACAGGTGAGCCAAATGCGCATGGCGCTTATATTATTAAACATCATTTGGGTATTCTGGGTTAATTTCTAGCTACGCAAAACAAATGATGAGGTTTTTAGTTAAGTCTAAAGTACTTCCGAGCGAGAGATGCTCCGCAATATAGGCTAGAATAATAATTTTATGATTAATTTTATACTTTGGAGTACACTTAAGTCTTTATACGGTTAATATCGTCTGAGATAAAGCTAATAAGATAAAAGGACACTACATGTATAGGGCGAGAAGAAGCTATTGAAAGTGTTGGAATTGAATATTTTATAATAAATTACCGAAAAGAAAGGGTTAAATTAAACATTATCTCTATAAAATTTTAGTATATAGTGCAAAAAATATATCTATGTTTATAAATATGTAAAAATAAATATAAAAAGAATAAAAAAATTGATTATAGTTGCATGGCTTAACGATGTATGTATGGAAGATCTCGATGTGAATAATTATCTTTATAAAAAGAATTTACTTAAAATTCTTCTAAGGTAGTTATAATTATTAAATTTAAATTAGAAAATAGTATTTAATAGTTTTAAAAATACTATAATTGTAATGTAAGTTCAGATCGTCATTATTCCAAAAATATTAATCACTGCATATAACTACCTGTATTATTTAATATTTCTTATGATATTTATTTTTATAAATATATACGTGTATAAAGAATTGGTTATAGTGCAATATTTAATTTATTTTATTCTATTCATTACAAAATAACTGTAATTTAGTTTCAATATCAACTTTTCAATTATTATCTTAATTAATACATTAAAAAAAGAAAAAAGAAATATTACTAATATCTTGCATAATTAAAAAAATATAATTTCTAAAATAAATTAAAATAATTATTTTGTAAAAGAAAAACAAAACAATGCAATCATAAAGCAGAATTAATTTATATTTTTTCTTTTTCTTTCTATTGTTCGCTTAATTATTACTTATATAGTATTTAGTAGTTCGCTTTATTTTTTGTCAAAGAAGCATGTATTTTGTCCGACATGAGATAATTGGATGCATCAAAATTACAATTGCGAAACGTGTTCAATGTATGTAACAATGTACTCCGTCATCGTTGATGAACACGCTTGTGGAGCAATGGAGAATTAGTCTACAAGAGGGATAAATACACCCGTTAATTTTCGAGCATGCGAACAGTTTCCTTATATCGGTTACGCATGATTAAACGTAGATGTCATTTATCTACGGAGGAAGGTTGAAATGAAAGTCTGAAATCTGTTATGCAATAAATCTTGAAACTTTGAAAACTCGTATTGCAAAGCAAATGTGTGTCAACTAATTCTTATAATGCGGATCCCATGAATCAAAATTTTTAAAAGTGCGCTTTTTTTTAAATTCTAAAGCGATTGTACAATTTCTTAAAATAACGCGGTTTTTAGAAGAACAAAGAAAAAAACAATAAAAAACGCTTGGATATTGATATTTAGAGGCCGATTTTGTACAGCTTTTTTACTTTACATAATATCTACGCCACGACATCAACGATTGTCTTTAAGAGTTACAGAATCGGCCCCTTAATTAATAATTTTATCTCTAAATTCAGACCGAAATTTAACGAGATGCTTTAATAAATGTTGTACAAGTGTAGGTAAGATTATATCAATTTAATAAATTTGAAATATGCTAAATTCTTTTTTGTTATAAATCACATTGCACATTTAAATAATGTTACATGTATTTTATAAAAGTTTCAATTCTATTATAATTGTTACTTTATATCTGATAATACGTACAATTTATATTTCAAATGTAAAATTATCACTCATTATATCAATTATCGTCATTTTCACATTGTAGTTTAAAAATTTATCCTTTTAAAATTAATATAGTTCAATACTTTTTAAATTTCATTACATTATCTGATAAATACACGATTTGTTACTATGGAATTACATAGTAAAAGTTCAAATCTTTTGAAATAGATTTCAGTTACAGCATCAATAATATAAGAATGCTAGAATTTTTTAAGAATTTATATCTCTTCTTTGTAATTATATCTTATCCAGTTTATTCGCACCAACACTCGTTTCACATTCCTCGATATAAAGATAAATATTGAGATTACTGTTGCGAGCGTTATGTTCGATTATTTACTATTTCTTTTATATCACTTTGCCGATACTGCGATGGATTTGTACGACTGAACACGTAAAATTCATGTCCATGGCAATGTGTACTATGGTTATATTCTGATATTCACTGCCAGCGTTGAAAATCTATACTGCAGGTGTAATATATTATAGATGCGAAACGCAACTTTTATATAAGAGGCAAATTGAACTTTATCTCAGCGAATGGCGTCGATAGTTATCACAACTTAGCTCTCTATTTTTCAGTCACCATTGTGGGTGCCCCGTTCAAAGGATTTTTCGTTCAGGCGCGTGATACCACTTCAAACAAATGGATTGGATCTTGGACGCGTACGCCAAACACAAATATACATTCCGAGTGTAGTGCTGTGACGCACGCTGATCCACATGATAAGGAGCAAGCTACCTTCATCTGGAACGCACCAGCGGACGCACGAGGAAGTGTTTACTTCACGTGAGTGCTATATTCTTTAACAGCGGAAATCCGGTGGGAAATGTCCGTTCATGCATTAATAACGGAATACAGGAAGGACAATGTTGAGAGTCGCAAATTGCGGCGCGAGTCCTTGAAACTTGCATTATTTGTATAATTATCAAGCATTCGAACGAAAGATACAACTTCAATGAAAGATATACGATGTTATGCTAAAAATGCATGTACGTTTGTAATTGAAATGATTGTTTAAGAATTATGCAATGAAATTTCCGATAGTAATTTATATTAATTGCACATTTCATAACTATTGTGAACGTATAGCTCAAGCTTGTACGCATTTTATTCAACAGTCTACCTTTCAAAGCTACATAATTATAATTAAATAATCACTCTTGATAGCAAAATATCTCAAGTTTCTCAGTTTTATTAAGAAGTTTTTATTTTAGGAAGAAATATGAAATTTCCGATGATTAGACATGTTTTAAAAAAATCACACATAAGAATTATTTACATTATTTTTATAAAATATATAAATAACGTTAAAAAGCTATAAATAAAATTTGCACACATATATAATTTTATATATAATTTTAAAATATTAAAAAGTCATCACGTTCTAAATTGATTTCTTCTTTTATAACGTAATCTTTCTTCTTTTACAAGTACATTACTTGGATTAAGCCACTATTATTATATAATATGATTTTGAGTTTTTTTTTGTTATTGACGAAGATATCAAAATATTCATTTTTGTACATGTTTTAAAATTCTTTTTCACAAATTTATACTTTGCGATGCATCCGTGACGAAGCAAATTTAATAATAGTAAAACGAGGACATGTAATTTTGATTGTCAGTTTAGCTATAAAAAATTTTTTATACTAAATTTTTTAGAAAGATTTTATAGATGATAAATAATAGTCATATATACTTAATTAATTTAAAAATTTTTAAAAATATGAAGAATCTTAAAGTCTTTTTAAAACTTGAGACATCCTGTAATTTTAATCTTTTTGATTATTAATGAGGATATTAAGTCATTTTTTTGTACATATATTCGTGTAAATGTACAATATTTCATGGTTGAATCAAATTTAATAACCATTAAATGAGATATAGATATAATCTACCTAATGCACGCGCAATAATTCGCGATCGGTTCATGATGGCACAGCGAGATTAATTGTATGATGGTCGCTGAAAATAATTGCTTTTATAATTTGGTCATATTATTATTCGTAATTCCACGCATATATGAAACTTGTTAATAATTTGATAAATTTTCCAGCATAAATTTTATAGTAGAAAGTTGGACCGCAAGTTGTCGATCTCTCGTCTTGAACGGCTCGCATGTGTATGTAAAAAATAAGCGCTATAAAATATTTATTGTTATAAATTGCCTTGATATTCAGTCCAATTATACAAAATATTTCTTTGTATAAATCTTATATTATCGAACAAAAGATAAACCAGTATTTCTTAATTTTTAGAAATTCTTAAATAAATTTTAAATTAACTCTTTTTATTAATAACAGGGTATTGAAAATTGAAAAGAATATAATTATTATATTATATATA
Source organism: Trachymyrmex septentrionalis (assembly GCF_001594115.1). NCBI lineage: Eukaryota > Metazoa > Arthropoda > Insecta > Hymenoptera > Formicidae > Trachymyrmex > Trachymyrmex septentrionalis. Next base: position 6,871,655 of record NW_017305180.1, read on the forward strand.
AGATAAAATTAAATTAAAGGTTTTTCTATAAATTTTAAAATATAATTACAAGAGAGAGAGAGAGAGAGAGAGAGAGAGAGAGAGAGAGAGAG